>NW_019268088.1:496002-533757 GCF_002742605.1 Olea europaea var. sylvestris
CCAATGGGGGGGGGGGGAGCAGCTCAAACATTGCCTTAATAGCCAGCTAAGTTCAGCATATTCCAATATGGCATCTGAATTATAATTTATACAAAGATGGATTTGTTCAAAGTTCCAAAAGATCTGAAGAGAAAAGACATATAAAGGTTTAAATGTGAGGGAAATTGCATCAAGATAAAAGAGGCAAAAACTTGGAAGCATAAGGCTCATCTTAATGTTCAGAGAAACAGTTGATGGCCTTGAATTGGTGAAAGATTTGGATGGACTACATATATTTGAAATTCCTTCAAGAATTGAAGTGTAAGCTTTAAGCTCAAATTATTCTGGTGTTTGCACATTGGATCCCTTTGACATATTGTCCTCAGACGAAAGCCTGTTCTCGAGTTCAGATTGTCGAATTTCCTCGATCAATCTAACTACATCGTCCATATTTGGTCGCATATCTGGCACTTTCGCCACACAAGCAAGAGCAATCTGAAGCATTTGCACCAGCTCTTCTTCAATGTTTGGGTGCCTTGTCAGCTCCACGTCGAAAACTTCAGCTGTCCATTCCTCACGAACAACAGATCTCACCCACCTAGGTAGATCAACAACATCATTGTAGCCTGAAGATTGGATGGGGGATTTCCCAGTGAGCATCTCAAGTAAGACTACTCCAAAGCTGTAGACATCAGATTTTTGAGTGACTTTTCGCATCTCAATCACTTCTGGAGCTCGATAACCAGCACCTCGGTATTTTTTAGGGTAATAATTCATCAAATGGCTTAAGCCGAAATCAGAAACTCGGCCATCAAGATCTGGGTTGAGGAGTATGTTTGAGGACTTTATGTTTCCATGAGTGAATTTAGCACCACCTTCAGAATGGATATAGGCAATTCCCTTTGCTGCTCCGATTGAAATCTTCAGCCTCGAATCCCAATCGAGTGGACTTGTCCCGGTGCCTCTGTTACCTATTGTGGTTCATCATACAGAATATGTCAAGCGGAAATATCTACTGGTGCACTAGATGTAAGAAAAGATTGTCCATTATGCTTTTGCCTTGTAAGAAACAAGAAACTGGACACACAGAAAATGGTTTCTGATTGATTGTCCATTATACGTTTGCCTTGTCATAAACAAAATCAACGAGCAGAAAAACAGACATTTATAGTTGTTCCCTCTTGATGTGAAAAGTAAGTCTACTCGACAATGCGAAATTTTCACTAAAATCGAGAAGAAATTTACAAGGAAGATCTCAAAGATCTATGTATGAGACTCTCACACCACACAATAGTGTCTCCTCAAGCTTCTTTATGTGGATTAGGATCAAGGGTGTTCCACAGTAGAGGGAACAGTTAACACTACAATTAAGCTCGACACAATTCAGTAGAACAAGGAAAATCAAGAGGAAATCATACCGTGCAAGGCAGCAGACAAACTACCGGCAGGCTGGTATTCCCAAACAAGAAGCTTTTCATCTTTCGAATAATAATAAGCACGAAGTGGCACAATGTTAGGGTGTCGACCAATTCTATCCACGATCTCCATATGTTGTTCAAATTCCTTCTTTCCAACCTCAACTTCCCTTAGACGTTTCACCACTAGTACAGTTGCCTCGTCCAGAACAGCTTTGTAAGCTGTACCATAACTACCCTTCCCAAGTACTTCGGCTGATGCCCTTAACAAATCTTCGAGATCAAAGCTATAAGAGCACCCTTCGAAGAATACGAGTTTGTTCTTCTCGGCTCCTTGTACTCCACTTCCAAAATCCTCAGAATTCAAATTTTCATTTTTTCCACCACTAGAGGCCTTAGCTTTTGTCACACTAATGCCTCTATCTTTCTTCTTCCAACAGAAGACGAACATCACCAAAATTAGAAGAAGCAATATTAAACAGCCACCACTCACAATAGCAATGATTACTCCTGAATTAAGTTTCTTCGAGTGAGAAGCATTATGTCTTCCAGAAGTTGTAGGTGAAAAATTGTCAATCGAAGGGGAAGGGGATGGAGATAATGTAGAGCAAGAAGTTAATGGTGAACCGCATAAATGAAAGTTTCCTAAGAATGAAGAAATTGAAAACTTCTGTAGTGAATATGGAATCGAGCCATTCAGCAAGTTATGGCTCAAATTCAAACTCTTAAGCCTTGGGAGGTCAAGATTGGGGACTTCTCCAGAGAACGAATTAAACTGGAGATTTAAAGTAGATAATCTCCTCAAGTTCTTAACTGTGGAAGGAATCTCCCCGGTAAAAGAGTTGAAGGATAGATCAACTACACTAAGTCGAGGAGAGAGGGCAGGAGGGACATCACCAGAGAAGTTATTGTGTTGAAGGTAGATGGATTGGAGGGAAGGAATGGATAGGATATCAGAAGGAAGGATTCCATTGAGATGGTTGGATCGAAGGCTAAGGACCCTAAGATCATCGAGTTTTCCAATTGTTTTTGGTGGGAATGATCCATAAAGTCCGATCCCAGGAAGATGGATTTCGTGCACTCTAGTTCTGTCCTTACTGCAAATTATGCCAACCCAAGAAGAGCATATAGAAACATTAGTATTCCAGTTGAGCTTCCGAAGATGCGGGACAGAATCAGCAAAATCAAGTAGAGCCCTCCTGTCAGAATCAAGATCCGCAATAATCTGTTGCAAATTCGGTAATAAAAGAGATAGATTTGCAACGGCTGCCACTAGAAACAGGAGTTTCATTTCATCAAATTTTGCAGATAACACAAGTAGTTGAATTTGATCCCAGAAAGCTTTCTCAATTCATGTTCTATCCTGGAAAACAACAAAGAATATGATAAAAAATAATAACTTTAATAATTGTAGCTGATTTTATCTTAAAAGAAGCATCTATTAAGTACAATAAAGTATACTATAGAAAGCGCCAATTCAGTACGAGCAATGGCAAGAAGTATTGTACTTAAGAGTGAACTTTATTCTCAGCAATATAATTTTGTTTCAAGTGTATTGCAGAAGCAAGAAACTGAGACTGGAAAGAATGAAAAAGATAATATAACAAACAAGATTCTGCACAAATTGCTCTTTTTTAAGAGATAGATAACAAGAAAATACCGGCGTCATTGCCGTTTGAAAAATGAAAGAAAAATCATGGATAAACTCAAGGTTATTACCACTACCCTATTCTCTTTTGATTTGCATTTTCAAAATAAAAGTTGAAGTACCTCCTTCAATGTGCTCTCCAAAAAGGAACCATAGTTGCCTTAATTAGAAACTGGGAAACCATCAGATGAAGTAAATGGTTGAATCAGAATTTGAACTTTTGAATTTTCAATTATAAAGTTCCAAATCTCTATAATGGTTTGGCACTCTTTTGAACAAAAAGCCATTCTTTTCAGACTTTATCTAAGAAAGGCGAGCCATTTGGTTTAGCTTTGGAAGCATCGCATTAGCTAAATCAAACTCTTAAAAAACAGATCATTTAATGAAAATATAACAAGATAACAAAAAAAGTAAGAAAAATGTGTACATTAATGAAAATACTGTAGAGAGACTAAGGACTTAATGCAGAAGCTACAATGCACGTGTCAGATACGTTTACATACGATTTTTCAAAAAAGTATTGAAACGATACGTTGATTAAATTATTTAAAATTCCTTTTTTATGTAGTATAAATTCAGTTTTGTACTTCTTGTTAACTTTTCTTGTTGATATCTTTTAAATATGAGAGTGGAATTTAATTGCAAATTGATGCAATAGATTGGGGGGTCCTTATTTTGAACAAGGTTTAAAAAGCAATAGATTCTTCATTGACTTTATCAAAGTAAAAAAAAAAGCAGAATGTCACTTTATCATGATGCATCAAAAAGGAAATTAACTTGCAGCAGAACTATGAACAGAAGGTAAGTTTAGCCATGTGTATTCAACTGCACTTGCAATATTAAAGAAGAAAAAGAAATTAAAATCGTGTCTGTCGAGTATCGTAAGAAACATGCCTAGAAGGTCTAGGAAACCATATAGGAAATTTAAGCGACCATTGAGAAACAAAAAGGTAAAATAAAATAAAAAGGATTCACAATAAAGCTAAAGTAAAAGCAAGTGCTGAATTGTTGCTTTTCTCTTTGAAAGGCATGGAATTCTATGCTGGAAAGTGATCTATCAATATTCTCACTCATTAGCCATTATGTGTCACTAAATAGCACCACAACTATGCATCAAATTATTGTCTTTGATAATAAAGAAAGAGCTAAATAATGCCAAAAATATGCTAGCTTAAGCAAAAATCTTGTCCATTTGTTGTCGACTCATGTCCAATACTATATAAACAATACAAGAAAAGAATGATTAATAAAAAGGAAAATAAGAAGGTAACAACTACTTTCGATGAAGTCGCCTTTAAAATCAATTTTTAAGGGAAAAATATCCAAAGTGCTTATAAACCCGCCTTTCGCAAGGGAAGTGGGATGCAATAAGCTTGTTATACATAGAGAGAGAGAGAGATGAACTCACAAATGAAGGGAGACAAAATATTCTCCTGGTTACAACATGGGTTCTTCTCAAACACACTGAAAAGCTATGAAGAAAATGTGTATGTATATATTATATAGCAGAAAATTAAATTGGTAGATGTGACCGTTAAATTATGTACCAGTGAATCTAATCAAGAAATGTAAAAATTTGAAATGCAGAGCCCCCCAAGATAATGTAGTTAGAAGGAAGTTCAGAGGCCACATTTCATTAATGTCTCTCTCATTATCCTTGTTGTAACTGGCTTACAAGTTACCGTTGTGTTTCTAATTTCCGTCCATGTCGATTAATATTTATTACTAAAATTTAATATTTGAATATTATAATAATACTACTAAGCTTTTTTTTTAATTTTTTTTTGGGAAATATTGAAAAATGGAAGTTTATTTGCTTATGGTTCGGCAGGAATAATGTTATTCATATAGACAGGTGATGCTAAGCAATTTAGATGTCGCTTAAGTGTAATTAAGTGACTGGACCTCTTAAATGTAAAAATATATGTCACATTATTTTCTGCCATTTTGTATGTGGACCAGCTTTTAGAGCTTCTAGAAAAAACACTTTTATAAAATTAATCCGTAGATGATTAAAATCAAATATTTATTAAATTTTGATAAAAATTGATGAAATGTGTGGTTAAAAGGTTGTGAGTCCCATCAAATATGTGGCTAAAAATAATTGTTGACGTTGACTTAAATTAAGCCCTCGTTTGACCTTCATTACCTGAAAATAAAAATGGGGGGAATAGTATTTTTTAGAAAAATGAGTGATTGAAAAAAAAAGGAAAAATTTTCGACTTATATGTAATATTATTTTATGGAAGATTGTGTGGTTGAAAATAAGAGAGAGAAAAATGAATGTAATGTAATTGAATTTAATGGGGATCAAACGGGGACTAAAATTTTGATTTTAATCCCATCTAAGGAGCTAAATGAATACAATAATAATATAAGTAAGCGTGTGTCTTACATGATAGATACCCTTTTGAAACACACTAATTATTTTGATTAATTAGTTGTCTTTATCAGTTTGCTTAGTGTTACGCACTGGCCATGCACGTTTGATATCCTTTAATGAATACAAAGAGAAAATATTTTTCTAATAATTGTTATTATGTTATCAAAAGTGCGGGCATTTGCTAGAGAAGTATGAATTATCTCTCATAGTGTTTGCTCTAAACGAGTTGAGATGTCTTGTCCCATCTCACCTATTCCTTTTACCATTTCATCAATCAAATTTTGACATTGTGTCAAAATTTAGTGGAACATAGTTTCTTTATGGTTGAATTGTGTCCCACTAAAATTGTCATTTTAAATTATAAAGTGATGTGTCAAATATATCTCCTAAACATTAGTGTTTAACTTATGTTAAATATCGATGACATGACACACCATTTAATTGGTGAATAAGTTAATGGTATGTCTCATGAATTTAATGATTCATCAATTAAATGACGTACCATGTCATCGATACTTAACATAAACTAAGCACTGATACTTAGGAGATCATTACTGTATATATATAAAAATGATGCAGTGAATATTAGTGTTCATCTATGTTAAACAACGATGAAGTGTCATATAAATTTATTGATAAATTTTAAAGTTAATTCAAATATTGAGGTCCAATATAAGCTTATGTACCGATGAATATATATGGCACGTCATCAGTGCTTAACATAAAATATATTGAGGTTAGTCCCTTGGGCACACTATGAACCATGAATGCTTTGGTAATTTCACGTGCTCAAAATCAAACTTTGCATTCTTCGAGTTTAAATGAGCTTGATATTGATGTGGGTTCTAGATTTACAAGAATAATTCTAACTGGAGTTTCGTTTATATATTCGCTCAATTGAGACACTTCTGCAACACCCTGAACTTTTTTACTATTTTTCATATGGGCCTAAATTTAATATGAGTTACTTAGCAAATGAAATAATTCATGTTTATATTTGTTGTCACATTAGAAGTCCAAATGTTGATGATTTATTCTCGTCACATGTACTTAGAATTTATCGTAAATCTTATTTAGGTCAAATATTTACGTATTTTAAAAGTTGATAAAATATATCAATATTATACTCGCTTTATCGTTGTATTAAATAATATAATTTGGAATAAAAAAATAATTTTGAACTAGTATGCTCCAGTTATTCTAATAAAAAGAAATATGTTATCTTTTAATATTTTATTAATATATAATATAAAATAAGTTTTCCTAGAAATATGAACGGTCGTGGTTATATTGGAAGGAAACGAATAGGTTTCCTATAATTAAATTTATTAAACCTAATTATCCTCATTAATCTTGATAATGAATAAATTCTATTAACACCATTAATTCACCCTTAACCTAACATGCGTTTTGTTGATTTATGTTACGTGCATAACTAATTATAAGTGACTGTTATGAGTATATATATTTAGGTGATTGCTTTTACTTTTAAGACAATTTCACAACTTCATTCCTTTACATTCATACACATAAACTCTACATTGTTGAAATGATTTTCTTCTACCACAGTTTCTATTGTACATACTTCCCACCACAAATATTTTTAGAATTTGAGCTGAGTATCATATTTATATTTTTTACAAATCATTTTCAAATAAATTCTTGGATATCAAATTGAGGTAAGAATACATTTTGCAAAGTGATAAATTCTTATTCTTTGATCTTTGTATAAATTTTGGCATAAAATGCTATGAAGCCTTCGGGTCTAACTCGATGTTAAATTCTTCGGAATTGACCGTTAGGTCAAATATGTTAAATCCTACAAGATGGACTATTTGGTCAAAGATGTTAAATCCTATAGGATATGGGGATTCTTAAAAAATTCCTTGAACTTTAAATCTAAGAAATGTTGGTATATTATGTCGGTTTTATATTTATATCATGTAAATAAAAATGTGTATATATTCTTACTAAGTATTTTCAAAATACTTGCTCTTACAATACTTTTCAGATGAGAACCGGTCGTTTGAACGCTTGAAAGATTGACCGAGTGATGCTTATTGGATCGCCAAGTAAATTTTCTCGAAGCACATTTTCATATTAAATTTTGTTTGAAGCACATTTTCATATTAAATTTTGTGCACATTGTTTAGTAGTTATTTTATGTATTTTCAACACTTAATGAAAGTGATATTTCCACTTAAATTAGACAAAGAAGATGTTGGTAGCACCTCAAATCTATTTTTATAAAAGAATAAAATAATGAAGATGAAAAAGATCTCGGAACGTTACACTTCGATACCACCACTGCCACCAACACCGTTTTGTTCCTAGCCGTTGTCCTCCTCTCGAACCTGGAGCTCCACCTCATACTAGACAAAGTGAAGCTTAGAAAAGCGTGGTTCATATGATAAATAAACAAGAACGAAGCTTGGCACGAAAAACTCAGAATTGTAGTTCTATTACGTGCAAACAATCGTCATTTGATCAAGGTAAACAAACACTGATAAAACAATATTTTAACATATATGCAAGATGCCAAACATTAATTCCATTTCAGCTAAGCTTTCATTGTCAAAATCAAAACTCCAGAAAACTTGAGAAACCAGTTCCTTCTACAAGGTTTTGAATTATCGAATGGTCTATAGGAGAGGCATCTAAGAGTACTGTGGAGTGAACAAACTCAAATTAGAGTAACAGCTGTTGACTATCGATTTTCAGCCTTCTCGATTCCTTCACTGGTTTCTTTCGGCTTCTTGAAATTCCCTTCACGATGCTTGTCCTCCAATTGGTCGACATTTTTAATCTCCTTAGTTGCTGCTAACACTTTGACAACACAATCCTGCACCCAACTAGTTCATATCATAATGCAGATAATAGAAAGAAATTGATGCCAAATAAGAATGATAATGATACTTCCTTCTTCCTAGAAAATCAATTCTCAAAATCTGTGTAGTAATAGTTGAAAGTCTACATCTTATAACCATGTGAAATCATTGAAATAAATTCCTGAATATTTCCTGAGTATGGGGAGGAAACTGTTTATTTAAGCCTCTCTCCAACTAACAAACTTGCATGTCAATCAGAAAGAAGAGGAATCAGTGTCTATATGCAGCATTACTTCATGTAAGAAACAAACAGGCAGCAACTGTTCAAGATAACCTGCGCTTTCTACTTCGACAATGACTAGTCCCTCCGTTATGAACCTCTTGTGGGGAAAATAAGAAGACATGGTATATGTTCTCTTTGCATGTCTCTGTCTGTTTCAAATTTGTTTCAACAATTCTGTTCTGTGCTGTAAACTTTTTCACTAAAGAAATTAATTTGGCTAGAAAAATTAGAAACAAGAGTAGTCTAATTTTTTCAAAATAGGGTTCTGGCACTTGTCACTTGAACTAAAGCACAATCATACAATACCACACAAACCCAAAGTACTTCTAGTAGATCCTGTTCTTGGTGGGTCAATTAGTCCAACAAGTTTTTCTTCTTTGTGGGAAGAAAATAGAAAAAGAATGGAATGATTCATAGAAGTTGTTTGTATATCTAGAGAGCGTGCACAACAAAAAGTATATCCAACCTTATTCAGATGTATTTCTGGAAATGCAGCCATGCTGCTTGTTAAATGTACGAGAATAAGTGAAAGAAAATTTCTAGGAAATTGACTTTTGAAATAACAATTGAACTAAAATATTTAATACAGCTACCAAATTGAATGTATAATATTTCTATTCTTAAAAATGGTAACAACAAAGTTGTACTAGAACTACCATTTCTTTGTTAAGATATTGTAGAATACAACTTCTAAAGGAAAATCATTGTTGTATTCTACAATATCTTAACAAAGAAATGGTAGTTCTAGTTTTACATTAAATAACACTGATTGTACAATGTGAATTACTTGCAAACTATGACATTGTTTACAGTACACTAGAATTCTTAAACAGGAACAAATACAATACTTTGATATTTTCATATAGTGGAATTCACATGAATGGTCATATCCACTGCTACGTCTTGGCTTGGCTTGGCTGATAATTCACTACATATCAAATCTCAACAACAGTATTGGAATCGACTTTCAACATTGGTAACAAGGTGCCGAGCAAAAGAGGGCCAAGGATGAAGAAGATATAAGGGAGAGTCATTTGCATGAAGGATTGGGAAGATACAACATTTATATAAGATCAAAATTTTGAAAATATCACCAAAGACTTCCAAAATCTCGACGTAATAGACACCATATGAGTGCAAATAATTGAACTAAAGTTAAATAAATGCCAACCTAGTTGGATGTACTGAAACTATAAGATATAAATGATTGATAGCTAAGTAGGTTTTTTAGTTGGGATATATCTTCAACTATATAATGCATCTAATTGTAAATTGTTAGTTTGAAAAAACTATATTCCAAAATTCGGATATGATTTCTACAATTACGAATTTATTTTCAATTCATATAAAAAATTGACACTTCTAGGTTCAGCATGTAGGCCGAACCTGGCCCACTTTGAGTCTGGTATGCGGACCAAGTGATGCAATATTATAAGAGATTATATATTATTTAATTTCCAATTTTAAAGCTTATTTTAGGAAACACAATTATGATTTGATTTTATAGAATTTCTTACTTAGAATAGGCTTTTGAAACCCTATATAGAGGGGCCTATGAAATCTAATACAGGCAAGCTTTGAATGAATAAAAATGGACATATTTCCCCTCTCTATTCTCTCACTCTCATTCTTTATTTTTGACCAAATGATGGAGCCAGAAATATCACGACAATTGAAATAGAACATCAATCCCAAACATCTCATGCAATATTATAAAAAATATTATATTATTTAGTTTTCAATTTTAAAGCTTATTTTATTGATATCTTTCCCCTATCTCTCTATTCTCTCCTTCTCATTATATCCACCCCCCCCCCCCCCCCCCATTTTTTCCCCCCCTTCCCTTTCCCCCCTGTTTCCTTTGAACAACACCAATAAGCAATCTGAATTATACCACCACCACCCTTTATATCCATCACCAACTTTTCCCACTCAATCAAAACAAAAAGGATCGGCAGTAGCACTAAAGTTTGTTTTCAGTCTCTTAAGTTTTTGCAGTTTGTTCCAAGAAAGAAAAAAAAAAGGTAAGGTTTCAATTACAGATTACCTATTGCTATTGCTTCTTCAAAACACAAAAGTCCAACTCTAAAAACCCAATCCTGGCCCACTTACACACAAGCCAAATACAGACAATGCAATTAAATATTTCAACACAATCAAACCAACTCCTATTTATCCTAACCCATTGGACACCCATTATCACATACAGCCCAACATAACCCTAGCCCATTCACCATACAGACCAACTCACTAAATTACTCTCCGCATGACCTGCCTAGCAGACTAGTTGACTCCGCCCCAATAATAATCAGTTAATATTAACCCAACATCATAACCATCATCACACAAATACTCACCTCGAACCTGCCACATATAACCATATAATAAGCCCATGCACAATAGCACACTTTCCATAGCCCACCTAGTACGCTTTTAACCATAATCCCTAGCTCAAACTGCCAACGTCAATGGGCTCCATCACCACTCCATCGTCGCCGTCTACAGCCACCACCATTACTTTCCTCCACCCACCAAATACCCATCGCTAATACTTCATCCAGCCGTCACAACATCTAACCTATACCTTCATAATAGCCTGACCCCAGGAGTATCATGCTGACCAGTCCCATTGTCCTGACCACCGGCTTTGCCAGCATCCCATCATTCCACCACCACCTCAACACACCTCCTACACTTAGGACTAGACATGGTCTGGTTCAGTTCGGTTCTAAAGAAAATCGAACCAAACCCAAATTTTCGGATAATTAGTACGTCGAACCGTGGGTACAAAATTGATTATGGAACTATTCGGGTTCAATTCCGTTCAATTTGGTTTGATTCGGTTATTAATTTTTTAACATTTACAACGACGTTACATTAATTTAACTAATGATATATTCAATTTTAACTCTTACAAAATAACGTGGTCTAATCTCGTAATATTTTTTGCACTTCTCGTTGTTTAGATCTTTGTAGATTTAACTGTTAAAATCACAAAAAAGGGAAGATAGCGAACTCACTATAATGAAGAGAGATGTAGCCGAGTTTCCAATTCAATTTCTCCAGAACGGCATAAATGACACTACGTAGAATAAGAAATTTAAGTAAAACTTAGTTTAACTTGATTAAGTTGGGCTTGAACTAAAAATTAGAAATAGGAAAATTATATTTTGGGTTTGAGCTAAATTAACTAGCCAGCAAATTTATTTTAAAAAATAAAATAATTTGATTTATTTAAGATAAAAAAAAGGGGAAATAAGAAGATTCAGTTCTTATTTAATTTCCAGTTCTTGGTCTCAAATCGAGAATCGAATCAAATCTTTCAGTTTTCGACTTAGATACCCGTTTGGGCATTTAATTTAAGAAGAACCATGCGGTTCCAGTTCCGGTTCCGGTTCGGTTCAATTGGTTCAGTTGGCAAGTTTTGTCCACCCTTACCTACACCAACAATTTAATTCCATCCAAGACAGAAAATCACCCGTTCCTCCTCTATTTCCATCACCACCACGAGAAGCCACGCCACTCACACCTCCATGATCTAAGTACCCATTTTTCTCTGCCTTGATAGCCGTTGCAGCCCCAAATATATTAGTTCCTCCAAATCTCCGGTTGCTTCCATATAAGAATTCCTATGCATAGATCACGTCCTTTGATCACTACCATAGACACGTACCTTTTCATTCCACTTATTAACACAATTATCCTCCGTCTAGGACTTCTGTTGAGTACGTACATTCTCCTTTTAGGCAACTTTCAATCAACCTGTGGGACTTTGGTGGTCTTAGGCCATCTCCAGCCTTGTACCAAATTTTGTACCATTTTGCACTAAATTTTGCACCAAATCTTACACCAAACTAAAATTCATCTTCAACCATTACACCAAAAGTTACACCATATGAACAGTGTTTAACCATTTTCTTTCCTTTTTTATTCTTTATAATTTATTTATTTGAAATATTATTTATTTAATTATTTTATAAACACATAAATTACTAAATAAATAATTACGTTAAATTACAGAAAATATTAAATTCATTAATAAATATAGAAAAACATAGAACAATTAATAAAAACAATACAACAACGAAAATATGAAATCATGCCATCAGAAAATAGTACAATGCATTTCGAATTTGGATATATGATATTTTGAAGTCGCAAAATTTTTGCAATTTAATTCTCGGAATTCATATGTTCATCCCACAAATGATCGATTAATGCATTTCGAGGTGCAATGTGAGTTTTTTATGTTTCCTTTTTTTCAAAATAAAATTAGATTATCGTATGTATGTCATTGTTTAATATATTTCGTGTTAACTTCAATAAATAATTGTGTTTGTTGTATTTTAAATTGTTTTCGTCTTTAATTAATTTATTAATTATTATGTTTTACATTTAAAATTTATTTTAAATGCAAATAATAATAATATTAATATTAATAAAAATAAAAATAATTTATTGTATTAAAAAATATATAGCACAAATGACATAAATACCTTTAACAAATTTATTTGGGCAATGTTAAATAATGGCAAAAGAGACATTTTACACTTTGTATCATTTTGCACCAAAATGGTGTAAAGTTTGGTGTTACATTGGAGCAACTTTGCACCAAAAAATGGTGCAATGGTGCAACCATTGAAGATGCCCTTACTAAACCCTATTCATTCTAGATTGGCTTGACAATCTTGAAAAATTCTTAGTCTATCGCAATTTAAGTGACTCATGTAAAATTTGTCATGCTAATATGTCATTGGTTGGTTCTCCTAAAACTTATTGGAGATTATATTTGCGTAATCGTCTAGGTCAACGCACTGTCACCTCGTGGGATGAGATGAAACAAATTCTAAGTAATAATATGCCACTGTATATTATCGAACTTAATTGTTAAATTAATTCTTTTTGCACTGTAGGCAATTCCACTGTTAATACATATCTACCCATTTCGAAGTTGCTACACAATTGTTATATTTATGAACCTCTTCACATCACAGCGTCTAAGTTTATATATGGTTTAAATCCTGAAATCTTACCTAATAATAATCCTACATTCTAATCCTTAGGTGACGCTTATCAACAGGCTAATCAACTTACCCTTCCATCTTCACCACATGAGCCATAAGCTAGGTCTACCACCCTTATCTCGACAATCACCTTCTGAGTCTAGTTGTATTACTCTTGAGGGAGAAACTGAGGTTCCTATTGTTGAGCCAATTGCGTATTTAGATATCGAGAATGAGGAATTATCTACTGTGTTGCCACCTAAGTCAAATAATCCACCTATCCTCGATTTCACGCCGAAGTCGTTTAGGTCTAATCCTTTGTGTGACTCTAACATTGCTTTTCATACGACTTTCCCTCCACGGTATGATACTCCTTTAGTTGACAGGTGCTCTAAGGTCATTGTCCAACGAAACAATTTCCTATTGACATTCGGTTGTTGCCTACTAATTATCATCATATTACTTTAGCTTTTTCCTTTCTTGATTTTCATGACGAGTTTAAAAGTAAAACTATTTTCAGTCATAAAATTTATGAGCTTGCACTCAACACGATTTTTAGACAAATACTTCCATGGTGATTTTTATGCCTTATTCCGTATTTCTTTCGCACGATGTCCAAAATATGTAAAGAAGAAATTAGATCGCTCACTTGAATTTAATCTATTTGACCGACCATTACACTTAAATAAATGTAATGTTTTCAATATGACAAAATTGTTTACTTCTCAAGGCACATCCAAGCTACGGGTGTTACACTCATTTGTTTCTACAAACCAATCTACCATGCTAGTGTCTCGCACTTATTTGGTGAATTCTATAATAACTTTTGCGGATGAGCTGCATGTGTTGTTGCTTTTTGGAGATCATTCTCGCTGCTTGGTTAAAAGGAAAATCGTCTCCCTTGGCTAGATCATATTATTGGAGATGATTTGCAGCTTCAATTATTGTCAATTATTTAGTTTTGTTATTTGAATCATAAGAAAGATCGTCATCCTTGGTACGCATTCAGTGAGATGTTGTCGTCCAAGGTCCAATACAGGCATTTGGTGAAGACAAGAAATTGACCTCCTTAGAGTACGAAGTTCTATTCTACATCGCCGGAGTCAAGTTCTCTCAGTCGGAGAAAAATGACGCAATATTATAAGAGCGATTATATTATTTAGTTTCCAATTTTAAAGCTTATTTTAGGAAACGAAATTATGATTTGATTTTATAGTATTTCTTACTTAATGAGTCTTTTGAAATCCTATATAAAGGGGTTTATGCAATGCAATTCAGACAAGCTTTTGATTTAAATAAAAATTGATATCTTTCCCCTATCCCTCTATTCTCTCCCTTTCATCTTTCTACCCCTCCCTCCCTCCCTCCCTCCTTCCTTTCTCCTTTTCTTTTTCTCTTTCCTTTTCCCCTCTCCTATAATTCTTCCATAGTATACTGCATCACCAGGACATACAAATAAACATGGAAAACTTAAAGGTGAAAAATTGACCAAGTTCCTTGTTATTTTGTTTTGTTTTCGGTTTCTCAATCACCACTGTTCTTTAATAATGCAATGAATCATTGCCACTACAAGTCCTTTTCCATGAAAATCATTCATCTGCTGCTTAAAACACAAACTTGTGTCCCATTGTAGAAGTCCAACGAAGAGCTTCAATTTGGGTGGCCTATGGGTTTCAGCGAAAAATAAATTCAGGTGAATTCATGTACTAGTATAATTTATTATGTTTTATCAAGTTATTTTAAGTTGAATAGTGAAAATTACTGCATGACTTATATTTTCTGATGTCTTTATTTATCTTCATTTTTATACAATTTTATTTAAAATCTGAATCACGTAAATCAAAATATAATAGAGGTATTTACTCTTCCTGTTTTATAAATGAAAAAGGTAATATTCCAGCAATTCCTGATCAGGACAAAGTATCATTTTCGTTCCGGGAAATCCATAACCATAACACCTCAACTACCAGTGTTTTGCATGAGTTAAAGACGAGCTTTTGTAAGGGTTCCTTTCAAATCTTTTCCATTGCTGATAGAAGGCAGCTTATGTACCCGTTAAGCAGCTACAAAGCCGGTGATCACTATGTATTCAGTGCTAAGACAGATCTCTACCTATTCATTGCTAAATAAGTAGATCTCTGGCTTGTTGCACTGCTAAGTTCTGCCCTCACTAAATCATGTTGTGGATTCGCCACTGGAAAACCAGGCCTGCCCACCCGCCACAAGGTACAAGTTTCCCTTCAACTGGCACGATCTCGCCGGCCCAATTGACACCACTACTATTAACCTCAAGGATTTTAGTCAATATATTAGTGTCCTCATGATCATTCTATAAACTTCATCTGGATCAATTGCAAATATACAAACCATTCAGTTATTCAAAGAAGAAAAATGTATGATTATCAATATAAATGATTATTTACTAGGAGTGAGGATTTTAATAAAACCAAAAAGGCAGTACTTCAGTAATTAAGCTACAGCAATACTTCCTTTTGACTTAGGATGCAGTGGAAAAATAAAAATAAAAAAGGAAAACGCACATGTGGGAGGGAGGGGGGAGGGGGGGGGGGGGGGGGGGGGAAGGAAATGAAGGGAAGGGGATATTTTTAGTTTTGTGTGTAACTGGAGAGGGAAGCAAAGGAGAGGAAAGGAATAAGTTGAACCAACGTGCTGTGTGGAAAAACATGTGTCAGTAAATTATTTTTGAATATTCAATTTCCTTTTCATCAAATTATCTAAATAAAAATGTAGGCTAATTTTAAACCTTCAATTGCTTCTTGTCACTCCACAAGTAATTATTCCCTTAACATCGTCCCCTTCCATCCAAACACACTGCAAGTCTACTTATAAGGAGGAATTATGGATATGATTCCACATCAATTATCTCTCATCTAAAATTTATTATCAAGATCTCACCCTCCCAGCACTGAGAGATGCAGCCAGGCCCAGACAAGGAGTAGGAATGGGGGAAAGAATTCTAAACAGAACGGCAAACAAACCCACAAACAGATATACAAACAACAAAACCAACAGCGGCTGGATACCAAAAATGAGTAGCCTATAAACTTATTTCATCATTAACGTGAAGATCTAAACACTAGGAAAACTTAGCAAAGCAACATGCTGAAGTGATAGCAAAGAGGTTAAGAGTAAGTTGACCCGACTATTTTGTCTAAAAGAGCAGATTGATCTCGTCAGACAAAACTGTTTTCCACCAATCACAAATTCTTTTCCTCTTGGTCCTTTCATATGTAAAGAATTTCATCATATGCATAAGTGAAAATGCACTCTATTTGAGCCGTTGTTACACCTTTTATTACATTGGATAATAAGCCTTCATTATGCTACACTAGAACGTTAAACATCAATGAGAACCAGCTTGAATTCCAAGTGAATAGAATGGATGTGCCAATAGAAACTCTACTCAATCAAATCGAGGAAGCTTAAAGTCTCCCATTGGACATATTCTTCTACTTCCTTCCTGCAGTCAAGCTCAGCAAATTAAGTGCGAACCATACATCCATTTGTCTCTATATGAAAGACAAACAATGCAAAGACCAAAAGGTAATAAAAGAGGTATCAGCCTTGAATTTGAGGCATGATGCGAGGTGAGAGAGATGGTGGGAATCGCTTTTATTCAAGCAACATGAATAGCACCACAAGCATGATGTACCACTAAATTCCAAGAATATAATAAATTAAAATTATATACCATGATTATAACTGCCATTCAAGCAGACAAACTGCCTCAATAATAACAGGAGCACCCAAAGTTAGATTCTAGCCGAGTTGGTTGTGTCTAATCATTACTCGAAGTTTATTAATAACCATTCAATTATCATCAAAATTAAGGTACGCAAAGTTAAGTTCCTCAATCATTTCCATCAGTAAAAATTCCCATATAACAACTAGAAATACTTGAGAGACAATCAACAAAAGAGCGAGACTCGTAGAAGAAGCGCAAAGAAAGGGGAAGAGAGGGAGAAAAAGAAGATGAGGTGGAGACATGAAGGGAAGAGGAATCAGAGAAGCGGAGAGAAGAGTAAGAATTATTAGAGAGGAAATTGTAGTTTTCCAATAATCATATCCAAGTACTACGATGTATAGACCAGGATGAACTAATATAATTTAAGTAGGAAATAACTTATAATTAGTTTTCCTAAAATAAGAATTTAAACATGAAAAGTCTTCATATAATATACTAAGTACTACACCTTGAGGAAGCAAATATACAATCACAACTCAAGTCCCCATTGAATAATCAAAATTCACCATCATAATTTTGCAAACTGAAAAGACAATTTAGGTAAACTACTCAATAAATAGGACAATGAGACACTAATCCTCTATTATGTCATGCTTGAGAATCAACTAACAATTTAATATAGAATCCATAAACCGGAAAAATTCCAAAAAAAAAAAAAAAAAAAAAAAAAAATAGTAACTTAGAGCAAACGAGACCACGATAGCAAGAAACCCAGTACTTGGCCATGCCCAGAAGTGTTAGCAATTCCAGCCCTCAACAGCAAAAGCACACCACAATCCCACCTGCACCCAGTACAATTAGATAATTCCTCTTCAAAAGGAACAGCCCCTATATCCCAAATAATCGTCCTTAACTGCTAAGGAACCCACTAACATTTTTTATGTTTTTACCTTTTTTTGGGTCTTCTTTTCTGTATAGATAAATTAGATTCACGTAAACGCCAAACTCGGAGAAGGATGATTGATTGACCTGCTAGGAGAAAATCAATCACGCCGTTCCAAAAAAAATGGTCCAACTACTATACACATTATATAGAGAGGACTGAGGAAAGCATAGTTGTAACTTGTATACGACTAAATACTCTACAAGCCACGTACGTATATTGTACTGTATAATTTTATCATTGATCAAAATGAACTCGCTGATTTTGTTCCCACGATGAATATGCCCAGTGGTTCTAACGTAAGACCTCGTAGTCTAAGATCCACTCGTAATAAACTACGACTTACACACGTTTTGCATTTAATAATTTGAAAATAAGGTTTTTAAAAAAAAAAGGTTAAATCCTAACCTTAAGGGTCCCCCATCACCCTTGCCCTGAAATATCGTGAGGGAGGTAAATCGTACGTTATGCCTTCACGGGTACAGGGTGGAAGACTACTTGTACACTTGCACTTACCCAAGAGCCAAATCCATATTTCAGGATTCGAACCCTTAACGCAGCAGCCTCAAGCAAAGCTGGATTTCTCCACCCTCCCCTTTTACCACTTGGAGATATGCGCTGGGGACGTTTGAAAATAAGGTTTTTGGTTTGATATTAACGTGCCAATGAATTATAATCTCACATTCTCAATTGTTCCTTAAAAAAACTTATTATAATGTAAAACTATTAAAAATTAAAAGCGTCTAGCCAGTAAGACGAGGTAAATCACTAACCTATTCAAGATTGATCATGAAGGGTTATACATTCTTATTTAGGTTTCGTTTGATATTGCTATAGTTTTAAATGTGTCAAAGAAAGAATGAGTTTAGGAAGAATCAATTAAGTATTTGGTAAATTTTGGTTGAGGCCAAGTGGTGGGGAACAGACAATGTTCAGAGCATGTAGTAGTTAGAGAATGTCGAGTGCTTCTAGCTGATCATTACGGAGGGACAGTAGAGGATTTTGAACTGGTTTGTCCAGTTCAGGTCAATTCAAATCTCGATTTCGAGGAAGTCAGGATTCTAGATTCAGTTCCAGTACTATACGACAGCCATTGGCCTGTCGTACTTATACTCAGGGTTTTTCCCAGCGATCATTTACTCTGAGACAGGGAGAGAGTTCTACTAGTGCCAGATTTCCTTCTTGCCAATTTCGTGGAAGATCTCATTCTGGATAGTGCTTAAAGTTCAAAGGAGTTGGTGTTTGATATCACTGTGGCTAAGAAGGACAACTTAAAAGGAACTGCTCAGATGTATTCCAGGAGGGTGGCATGGCACAGAAGATGTTTTCTCAGCAGAGTGCCGGTAGTACACGACAGAATCAGACTCAAAGAGATGATTCAGCTAACAGAGGAGGTGCAAACAGTGTGGCCCAGTCTAATATCGCAAGCGGTAGTGGTACAAAATCAAAAGAACAGGCAGGACGACCGAAGATCCAGGGCAAAGTTTTTGCTATGACTCAGCAGGCGGCAGATGAGTCACCAGATGTTATCATGGGTACATTGTCTATTTTTGATAGAAATGCTTGTATTTTGATTGATCCTAGATCTACACATTCCTTTATGTCATTTGCATTTTTCTTTATATGCGAATCAAAAGTTAGAACCTCTAGACAATTGTTTGGTAGTGCGTATACCGGTAGGAAAATCACTATCAGCAAACAATATATATCAATATTGTGGAATTAAGGTAAATGAGAACGAGCTGAAAGCAAATTTAATACCTCTTGACATACATGATTTCAATGTTATCTTGGGTATGGACTTTCTGGCTACAAATCAAGTTTCAGTTGATTGCTTTCGAAAGGAGGTTGTGTTTAGAAAGCCAGGACAGCCTAAAATTATATTTAATGGCCAGCGCAAAATTTTATCATCTTGTGTGATATCTGCTATTGACACTAGAAGATTACTCAACAAGGGCTGCCATGTATATTTAGCTCACGTGATTGATACAGATGTTAGCAAATTAAAACTTGAAGACATCCCAGTGGTCAAGGGCTTTCCTGATATATTTCCAAAAGAATTACTATCAGACAGAGATATGGAGTTCATTATAGATCTGATTCCAGGAACTACACCTATTTCATGGGCACCATATAAAATGGCACCAACAGAATTGAAAGAGCTAAAGGTTCAGTTGCAAGAGTTGGTAGACAAGGGTTTCATCAGACCTAGTGTATCTCCGTGGAGAGCACCAGTTTTGGTTGTGAAGCTGAAAGATGACACCATGCGACTGTACATAGATTACAGATAATTGAACAAAGTGACAATTCGCAATAATATCCTTTACCATGCATTGATAATCTGTTTGATCAGCTTCGCTGTGCTACAGTATTTTCAAAGATTGATTTGCGTTCTGGATATCATCAACTTAAAATCAAGGACAATGATGTGCCAAAAACTGCTTTCAGGACAAGATATGGTCATTTTGAATTTCTTGTGATGTCATTTGGGTTGACCAATGCACCAACAACATTTATGGATATGATGAATAGAGTATTTCACCCGTATTTAGACAGATTTGTGATTGTATTCATTGATGATATTTTAGTGTACTCTCGAGATTATGATGAGCAGACAGAGCATCTCATAATCATTTCCAAACTCTATGTGATAAACAGTTGTATGCTAAATTTAGTAAATGTGAATTTTAACTTGATAAAATAACATTTTTGGGACATGTCATATCAGTAGAGGGAATTTATGTTGACCCGCAGAAAACTGAGGCAGTGATTAAATGGGAAAGGCCTACTAATGTGACAGAAATACGAAGTTTTCTTGGCTTAGCAGGTTTTTATCGTCTTTTGTAGAGGGTTTTCTAAAATTGCTCTGCCTTTGACCAGTTTGACTAGAAAGAATGTGAAATTTGTTTGGAATGAAAATTGCGAAAGAAGTTTCCTCGAATTGAAAAATAGATTAGTGTCAGCTCCAGTTCTTACCCTTCCATCTCTAGAGAAGAGTTTGTGATATATAGTGATACTTCACGTCAGGGTCTTGGTTGTGTTTTGATGCAGAATGGGAAAGTTATAACGTATGCTTCTAGGCAGTTGAAGAAATATGAACTGAGTTATCCTACACATGACTTAGAGCTAGCTGCAGTTGTCCTAACCTTGAAAATTTAGAAACATTACTTATATGGCAAGAGATGCCAGATATATACAGATCATAAAAGCTTAAAGTATATTTTCGATCAGAAAGAGTTAAACTTAAGGTAAAGAAGATGGTTAGAGCTGATAAAAGATTACGACTACAAGATTGATTATCATCCAGGGAAGGCTAATGTAGTTGATGTAGCTCTCAGTCGAAAAATATCGAGTCCTATGACCCAGACTAATGCAATATGTTCATCTCATGCCCAATTATCAGTTACCAGTGTAGGAGCATTGTTTGCCAACTTCCAAGTGAGGCCTACTTTGATTGACACAATTAGAGAAACTCAAATTCAAGATCCAGTGTTGAGCAAATTGAAAGAAGTTAGTAAAGGTAAGCATACAGATTATACCATTTGAGATGACGGAGCTTTAGTTATGGGAAACAGATTATGTGTTCCAGATGATTAAAAATTTAAGGGAGAAATTCTAGAAGAGGTACATAGTTCAGTTTACGAGATGCATCTAGGTAGTACAAAAATATATCGTATACTCAAAGAATACTATTGGTGGCATGGAATGAAGAGAGAAATGGCTGAGTTTGTATCCAGATGTCTCATTTGCCAGCAAGTGAAACCAGATCGTCAGAAAATAGCAGGATTGTTACAAACGTTGCCTATTCTTGAGTGGAAATGAAAACACATTACTATGAATTTTCTATTTGGACTTCCACGGACTCAGAGTGAATATGATGGCATATGTATCATTGTAGACAGGTTATCGAAGACTGCTAGATTTTTGCCTATTAAAGTCACTTACTCGTTAGATAAATTGACAAAAATATATGTTGATGAGATAATCAGTTATTTTTACCTTTTTTTGGGTCTTCTTTTCTGTATAGATAAATTAGATTCACGTAAACGCCAAACTCGGAGAAGGATGATTGATTGACCTGCTAGGAGAAAATCAATCAAGCCGTTCCAAAAAAAATGGCCCAACTACTATACACATTATATAGAGAGGACTGAGGAAAGCATAGTTGTAACTTCTATACGACTAAATACTCTACAAGCCACGTACGTATATTGTACTGTATAATTTTATCATTGATCAAAATGAGCTCGCTGATTTTGTTCCCACGATGAATATGCCCAGTGGTTCTAACGTAAGACCTCGTAGTCTAAGACCCACTCGTAATAAACTACGACTTACACACGTTTTGCATTTAATAATTTGAAAATAAGGTTTTTGGTTTGATATTAACGTGCCAATGAATAACACATTCTCAATTGTTCCCTAAAAAATTATTATAATGTAAAACTATTAAATATTAAAAGCGTCTAGCAAGTAAGACGAGGTAAATCACTAACCTATTCAAGATTGATCATGAAGGGTTATACATTCTTATTTAGGTTTCGTTTGATATTGCTATAGCTTTAAATGTGTCAAAGAAAGAATGAGTTGTGGGAAGAATCAATTAAGTATTTGGTAAATTTTGGTTGAGGCCAAGTGGTGGGGAACAGACAATGTTTAGAGCATGTAGTAGTCAGAGAAGGTCGAGTGCTTCTAGCTATAGACCACCACAGAGGAACAGTAGAGGATTTTGAACTGGTTTGTCCAGTTCATGTCAATTCAAATCTCGATTTCAAGGAAGTCAGGATTCTAGATTCAGTTCCAGTACTGTATGGCAGCCATTGGCCAGTCGTACTTATACTCAGCGTTTTTCCCGACGATCATTTACTCTGAGACAGGGAGAGAGTTCTACTAGTGACAGATTTCCTTCTTTCCAATTATGTGGAAGATCTCATTCTAGAGAGTGCTTAAAGTTCAAAGGAGTTGGTGTTTGATATCGTTGTGGCTAAGAAGGACAACTTAAAAGGAACTGCTCAGATGTATTCCAGGAGGGTGGCATGGCATAGAAGATGTTTTCTCAGCAGAGTGCTGGTAGTACACGACAAAATCAGACTTAAAGAGATGATTAAGCTAACAGAGGATGTGTAAACAGTGTGGCCCAGTCTAATATCGCAAGCGGTAGTGGTACAAAATCAAAAGGACAGGCAGGACGATCGAAGACCCGGGGCAAAGTTTTTGCTATAACTCAGCAGCAGGTGAGAGAGGAGTCACCAGATGTTATCATGGGTGCATTGTCTATTTTTGATAGAAATGCTTGTATTTTGATTGATCCTGAATCTACACATTCCTTTATGTCATTTGCATTTGCTTTATATGCGAATCAACAGTTAGAACCTCTAGACAGTTGTTTGGTAGTGAGTATACTGGTAGGAGAATCACTATCAGCAAACAATATATATCAAGATTGTGGGATTAAGGTAAAGGAAAATGAGCTGAAAGCAAATTTAATACCTCTTGACATACATGATTTCGATGTTATCTTGGGTATAGACCTTCTGGCTACAAATCGAGTTTCGGTTGATTGCTTTTGAAAGGAGGTTGTGTTTAGAAAGCCAGGACAGCCTAAAATTATATTTAATGGATAGTGCAAAATTTTACCATCTTGTGATATCTGCTATTGACGCTAGAAGATTACTCAACAAGGGCTGCCATGGATATTTAGCTCATGTGATTGATACAGATATTAGCAAACTAAAACTTGAAGACATCCCAGTGGTCAAGGGCTTTCCTGATATATTTCCAAAAGAATTACTATCAGACAGAGATATGGAGTTCACTATAGATCTGATTTCAGGAACTGCACCTATTTCACGGGCACCATATAGAATGGCACCAGCAGAATTGAAAGAGCTAAAGGTTCAGTTGCAAGAGTTGGTAGACAAGGGTTTCATCAGATCTAGTGTATCTCCGTGGAGAGCACCAGTTTTGGTTGTGAAGAAGAAAGATGGCACCATGTGACTGTGCATAGATTATAGACAATTGAACAAAGTGACAATTCGCAATAAATATCCTTTTCCACGTATTGATGATCTGTTTGATCAGCTTCGCGGTGCTACAGTATTTTCAAAGATTGATTTGCGTTCTGGATATCATCAACTTAAAATCAAGGACAGTGATGTGCCAAAAACTGCTTTCAGGACAAGATATGGTCATTTTGAATTTTTTGTGATGTCATTTGGGTTGACCAATGCACCAACAACATTTATGGATATGATGAATAGAGTGTTTCGCCCGTATTTAGATAGATTTGTGATTGTATTCATTGATGATATTTTAGTGTACTCTCGAGATCATGATGAGCACACAGAGCATCTCAGAATCATTTTGCAGACTCTACGGGATAAACAGTTGTATGTTAAATTTAGTAAATGTGAATTTTAGCTTGATAAAATAATATTTTTGGGACATGTCATATCAGTAGAGGGAATTTATGTTGACCCGCAGAAAATTGAGGCAGTGATCAAATGGGAAAGGCCTACTAATGTGACAAAAATACGAGGTTTTCTTGGCTTAGCAGGTTTTCATCGTCGTTTTGTAGAGGGTTTTCTAAAATTGCTCTGCCTTTGACCAGTTTGACTAGAAAGAATGTGAAATTTGTTTGGAATGAAAATTGCAAAAGAAGTTTCCTCGAATTGAAAAATATATTAGTGTCAACTCCAGTTATTACCCTTCCATCTCCGGAGAAGAGTTTGTGATATATAGTGATGCCTCACGTCAGGGTCTTGGTTGTGTTTTGATGCAGAATGGGAAAGTTATAACGTATGCTTCTAGGTAGTTGAAGAAACATGAACTGAGTTATCCTACACATGACTTAGAGTTAGCTGTAATTGTCCTGGCCTTGAAAATTTGTAGACATTCCTTATATGGCGAGAGATGCCAGATATATACAGATCATAAAAGTTTAAAGTATATTTTCGATTAGAAAGAGTTAAACTTAAGGCAAAGAAGATGGTTAGAGCTGATAAAAGATTACGACTACAAGATTGATTATCATCTAGGGAAGGCTAATGTAGTTGCTGTAGCTCTCAGTCGAAAAATATCGAGTCCTATGATCCAGACTAATGTAGTATGTTCATCTTTGTTTGGTGAGTTCAGAGCTTCTCATGCCCAATTATCAATTACCAGTGTAGGAGCATTATTTGTCAATTTCCAAGTGAGGCCTATTTTGATTGACACAGTTAGAGAAACTCAAACTCAAGATCCAGTGTTGAGCAAATTGAAAGAAGAAGTTAGTAAAGGTAAGTATACAGATTATATCATTTGATATGACGGAGCTTTAGTTATGGGAAACAGATTATGTGTTCCAGATAATTCGAAATTTAAGGGAGAAATTCTAGAAGATGCACATAGTTCAGTTTACATGATGCATCCAGGTAGTACAAAAATATATCGTATACTCAAAGAATACTATTGGTGGCATGGAATGAAGAGAGAAATAGCTGAGTTTGTATCCAGATGTCTCATTTGCCAGCAAGTGAAACCAGATCATCAGAAAATAGCAGGATTGTTACAAACTTTGCCTATTTCTGAGTGGAAATGAGAACACATTACTATGAATTTTCTATTTGGACTTCCACGGACTCAGAGTGAATATGATGACATATGTATCATTGTAGACAGGTTATCAAATACTGCTAGATTTTTGCCTATTAAAGTCACTTACTCGTTAGATAAATTGGCAAAAATTTATGTTGATGAGATAATTAGTTTGTATGGGACAATAGTATCTATTGTTTTAGATAGAGATTCTCGTTTCACTTCTAAATTTTGGCCCAGTTTGCAGAAAGCTATGGATACTAAACTTCATTTCAGTACAACTTTTCATCCACAAATAGATGGCTAGTCAGAAAGAACTATTCAGACTTTGGAAGACATATTACGAGCTTGTGTACTACAGTTTAAAGGGAATTGTGATACTCATATTCTTTTGATGGAGTTTGCTTATAATAATAGTTATCATTCAAGTATAGAAATGGCTCCTTTTGAAGCACTGTATGGTAGGAAATGCAGAACTCCAGTATGTTGGGATGAAATTGGCGAAAGAAAGTTATTGGGTACTAAATATGTCCAGATTACTGCTGAAAAAGTAAAGATAATTAAAGAAAAGTTAAAGACAGCCTAAGATAGACAGAAGAACTATGCAGATAGACGCAGAAGAAACCTTGAATTTGATATTGGAGATAGAGTTTTCTTGCGATTGTCGCCATGAAAAGGTGTTATCAGATTTGATAAACGAGGTAAATTGAGTCCGAGGTATATTAGCCCATATGAGATTGTTGAACGCATTAGTCTAGTTACGTATCGATTGGCTTTGCCAACAGAATTGTCCAGAATTCATGTGTATTCCATGTTTCCATGCTTCGTAAGTATATTCTAGATTCATCTCATGTTTTGGAATCACAACCAGGAGAGCTGAAGGAAAATCTTACCTATAAAGAAGAATCAGTTCAGATATTGAACAGGAAGGAACAGGTCTTGCCTAGTAATACTATTTCTTTGGTTAAAGTCTTATGGAGAAATCATGCTGTAGAAGAAGCGACATGGAAAAGTGAAGAGCAGATGAGTTCTCAGTATCCTCAAAATTTTCGCACTTAGTCAATTGAATTTCTAGGACGAAATTCTTTTAAAGGGATGAGTTTTGTAATATCTTAAATTAATGGAAAGAAAAGTCAAACTAAAAAAAATGACAAAAGACCAAAAAAAAAGGCAGGCGGTGGAAACTCAAACCAATCCATTATAAATTTATCCAAATCCATTAATTAATAACACACACACACACACACAATACACACTCAAAGGAAAACGATACAGAGAAGAAGAGAGAGAGAAGAAGAGAAAGGAAAAAGAAGAAGAAGAAGAAGAAAAAAAGAAGAAAAGAGGAAGGAAAGAAAGAAAAAATAGAAAAAAAAAACATTTGTCAACGTATTAGGAATTAAGTGCTCTATACTATTAGGTTTGAATTTTTCAATTTTGAGACGTAAGTAAAAAGTTACTTATTGAAATGTTATGTTTGATTTTATAGTTGTTAGATTGTTAGAATAAATTCAATTTTATTGAAGGGATTAAGTATAATAAACTATGAAATTGAGTAAAATAAAAGAAAAATTAGTTTTAATAATTAAAGAGACTTTAGAAATTGCCTAAACTCGAAATAATTAAGTTTTGGTATCGCCTATTTAATTATTGAAATACTTAAAATAGTTAATTGTTTATTTAAAAATTATATGATATTTCAAGCGGCGATACAGATATCGAGACAGGTTACCGATCGAGTTGATTTTGGCGTATATAGTTCTGTGAGTGAAAAAATCTTAAATAGTTTCAAGTATTGATAAATTATTTTACCAATACATTATGTGCATTTATATGTTTGATTACATAATTATTTTGGAAATATTCTTTCCCTATGATAATTGTGAAATTCAAATATTAGACATGAAAATATTTGTGATTTGGAACGTGAGACATGCAATATTGAGATTGACCAGAAAAGCACCCATGATTGTATACTTCTTTTAGTTCACAGAGAGGCCTTGGCCATGTTTGATCCTACATGGAGGGGTCTTGACCTGACATTAGTCTTGATCCTGTACATATAGTTCACAGAGGGTATTGGCTGTGTTCTAGAATTGATTACCAGAGATATTTGAGACCGACTTTCGTTCACGGAGGGGGCCAAAGCCTCGTGGCGAAATTTCTTAGCTCGAGGGCATATTTTAGCCAGAGGGTACATTTTTGATGAATTTTTCTGCACGTTGATGTGATGAGATTATAGCATAGTTATTAGCTGATGTTCATTTCATGATTTTAAAATGATATTTTATGACCTTATGTGAATATTTTATTTTTTGGCTATAATTACATGATGGTAGCTTGTGAATTATCAAATGATATGAATTTGATTTTCAATAAAATGTATAAATGAAAAAGTATATTTATTTTGAACTTCTCCACTCACTGAGCTATCAACTCATATATTTCTCCACATTTTTCCTTATCAAGCAGTAGTTGAATATCTGAACATATTTTGGAGTTGAGCCTTGATTTTGAAGTCAGAGCCACACAACAGAGTTTGTTAGTATGTCTCACTTCATAGAGTATGTAGTCAGTGTTTTGAGACGCATATTCGTGTCTAGATGTGATTTTGCATCACTTATAGAAAATTATAGGGCTCACTATATATTTTGTATCCTTATGTACATTTCATTTTATTTCTTAGTAAAAGTTGATGTTTCGGCTTATCTTTACCGTGTTGTGTTATACTTTGTGATTTGTGTGAAATTGATCACAGGTGAGTTAGTCCTGTTTATAAGGGAGATAATGTCGAAATTCTGTTAGAAAAAATGATGTATAAAATGTGATAGATTATTCTTGTAGTAGATTTGATGGTGGGTCTGACTTTTAGTTGCTCGCGGGGCGTGTCAGTTCAAGTCAATCCATCCACTACCTTCAGATTTATATCGAGGGAATACTTAGTTCCTTTATTTGCTTTTAATTGTATCTATTGTTTTAGATAGAGATTCTCGTTTCACTTCTAAATTTTGGCCCAATTTGCAGAAAGCTATGGGTACTAAACTTCATTTCAATACAACTTTTCATCCACAAACAGATGACTAGTCAAAAAGAACTATTCAGACTTTGGAAGACATATGACGAGCTTGTGTACTACAGTTTAAAGGGAATTGGGATACTCATATTCCTTTGATGGAGTTTGCTTATAATAACAATTATCATTCGAGTATAGAAATGGCTCCTTTTAAAGCACTTTATGGTAGGAAATGCAAAACTCCAGTATGTTGGGATGAAGTTGGCAAAAGAAAGTTATTGGGTCCTGAATATGTCCAGATTACTGCTGAGAAAGTAAAGATAATTACAGAAAAGTTAAAGACAGCCTAAGATAGACAGAAGAACTATGCAGATAGACGCAGAAGAAACCTTGAATTTGATGTTGGAGATAGAGTTTTCTTGCGATTGTCGCCATGAAAAGGTGTTATCAGATTTGATAAACGAGGTAAATTGAGTCCGAGGTATATTGGCCCATATGAGATTGTTGAACGCATTGGTCCAATTGCGTATCGATTGGCTTTGCCAACAGAATTGTCCAGAATTCATGTGTATTCCATGTTTCCATGCTTCGTAAGTATATTCCAGATCCATCTCATGTTTTGGAATCACAACCAGCAGAGTTGAAGGAAAATCTTACTTATAAAGAAGGACCAGTTCAGATATTGGACAGGAAGGAACAAGTCTTACCTAGTAAGACTATTCCTTTGGTTAAAATCTTATGGAGAAATCATGCTGTAGAAGAAGCGACATGGGAAAGTGAAGAGCAAATGAGTTCTCAGTATCCTCAGATTTTTCGCACTTAGTCAATTGAATTTCGAGGAGGAAATTCTTTTAAGGGGGTGAGTTTTGTAATATCTTAAATTAATGGAAAGAAAAGTCAAACTAAAAAAAATGACAAAAGACCAAAAAAAAAAAAAAGGCAGGCAGTGGAAACTCAAACCAATCCATTATAAATTTATCCAAATCCATTAATTAATAACACACACACACACACACACACTCAAAGGAAAACGATACAGAGAAGAAGAGAAAGGAAAAAGAAGCAGAAAAAAAGAAGAAAAGAGGAAGAAAAGAAAGAAAAAATAGAAAAAAAATATTCGCCAACATATTATGAATTAAGTGCTCTATACTATTAGGCTTGAATTTCTCAATTTTGAGAGGTAAGTAGAAAGTTACTTATTGAAATATTATGTTTGATTTTATAGTTGTTAGATCGTTAGATTAAATTCAATTTTATTAAAGGGATTAAGTATAATAAACTATGAAATTGAGTAAAATGAAAGAAAAATTAGTTTTAATAATTAAAGAGGCTTTAAAAATTGCCTAAACGCGAAATAATTAAGTTTTGGTATCGCCTATTTAATTATTGAAATTACTTAAAATAGTTAATTGTTTATTTAAAGATTATATTATATTTCAGGCGGCGATACGGACATCGGGACAGTTTACCGACCGAGTTGATTTTGGCGTATATAGTTCTGTGAGTGGAAAAATCTTAAATAATTTCAAGTATTGAAAAATTAATTTTACCAATACATTATGTGCATTTATATGTTCGATTACTTAATTATTTTGGAAATATTCTTTCCCTATGATATTTGTGAAATTCAAATACTAGACATGAAAATATTTGTGATTTGGAATGTGAGACATGTAATACTGAGATTAACCAGAAAACTACCTATGACTGTATACTTCTTCTAGTTCACAGAGAGGCCTTGGCCGTGTTCGATCCTACATGGAGGGGTCTTGATCCTGTACATATAGTTCACAGAGGGGTATTGACCATATTCTAGAATTGATTACCAAAGATCTTTAAGACTGGCTTTCGTTCACGGAGGGGGCCAAAGGCTCGTGGCGAAATTTCTTAGCCCGAGGGCATATTTTAGTCAGAGGGTACATTTTTGGTGAATTTTTCTGCACGTTGATGTGATGAGATTATAGCATAGTTATTAGCTGATGTTCATTTCATGATTTTAAGATGATATTTTATGACCTTATGTGAATATTTCACTTTTTGGCTATAATTACATGATGGTAGCTTGTGAATTATCAAATGATATGAATTTGATTTTCAATAAAATGTATAAATGAAAAAGTATATTTATTTTGATCTTTTCCACTCACTGAGCTATCAACTCATATTTCTCCACGTTTTTCCTTATCAAACAGCAGTTGAGTATCTGAACATCTTTTGGAATTGAGCCTTGATTTTGGAGTCAGAGTCACACAATAAAGTTTGTTAGTATGACTCACTTCATAGAGCATGTAGTCAGTGTTTTGAGACGCATGTTCGTGTCTAGATGTGATTTTGCATCACTTGTAGAAAGTTATAGGGCTCACTATGTATTTTGTATCCTTACGTACATTTCATTTCATTTCTTAGTAAAAGTTGAGGTTTCGGTTTATCTTTATTGTGTTGTATTATAGTTTGTGATTTGTGTGAAATTGATCACAGGTGAGTTAGTCCTATTTACAATGGAGATAATGTCAAAATTTTCTTAGAAAAAATGATGTATAAAATGTGATAGATTGTTCTTGTAGTAGACTTGATGATGGGTCAGACTTTTAGTTGGTATCTATCATCGATGCATGCCACGTCTGGATCCAGTAGTGTTACACGACGCGGGGCGTGTCAGTTCAAGTCAATCCATCCACTACCTTCAGATTTATATCGAGGGAATACTTAGTTCCTTTATTTGCTTTTAATTTTTATGTATTGCATGTTATATTTTTAGGCATTGAGGATAATGTCTATTATAAGTTTGGAGATGGAAAACATCGAGTATTTATCAGTTTATTACTATTTTGTGTGCTTGTTCGTGTGTAAAAAATTAAGAAAAAAAATATTTTCAGCATTATTTTTGCTTTTATATGCATGTGTGGGTTAAATAAGCTTCCCTACTTTGATGTATATATTTGGAACCATCTGCTAAATTATGAATTGTTAAAAAGTTGCATGTTAGGCTGTTTATGCTTGTTTATGTGAAACTTGATATTTTTGCGTACAAGATTTATGTTTTGCATCATGAAGGGATTAGTATGATTCAAATTTGGAATATGTAAAAAAAAAATAATGGAACTTAGAAACTAAATTCAAACAAACAATAAAGAATACATCTTTAAACCATATCTAGGATAATTTGGGAGTGTTTGAACTATTACAGGGAGACATTGAAATAACTATGAATTTCATGTGCGCAAAAATTTGTGTGAATCGTCTGAGGCTAATAAGATGAAAAATAGTTGAAAATATTAAGTTTAGGGGGTCAGTTCTTAAGAATGAGTATTTAATGATGGTCATTGTACTAATTATTACATATAAGGGAAAAAACTGTCTTGTTGTATTTATTGAAAATTTTAGAAAGAAAACTCAAAAAGGGAATAAGCTAATGCATGAAATAGAATACGTGTAGCAAACTTGAAGAAGCAAGTGTGTAGAAGATGCATTATATACCTTGATTACGTCCAAAATATTTATTTAAGAGAATTAGATCTTTGACAATGGATTATTAGTTTAATTGGTCTTGGAAGTTGAAGTAGTCAAGAATAAGAAGAATCCTTATTTCTTGTTGCGGTAAAATCAAATCAAACTAGAGAGGATGAAGATTATTATATAAATTCAGCCATAGATCACATTAAGAAAGATTTAAAATAATAGGTTTGGGAGTGTACATCTAATGAGAGAATAAGGGATAAATTAGACCATCAAGGGTTAGGATATAAATCACTTTGTAAATTTATCATATTTACATAAATCTTCACACACACAACAATTTTGCATTGGATAAGTAAAAATTAATTCTAGCAGTGTGATTATAAAGCAGTTCGTGGTTTAAATAAAGAGATTTCAATCCTGATACCAACAACAGATTTTCTACCTATATTTGTTTAAAAAAAATTGGTTAGGCCGAGTTCTATTTTATTTGAGGACAAACAAGCGTTCAAGTTTGTGGATATTTGATAAGTGTATTTTATACAATTGTTATTAAGTTCGATGACTTATGACTTAATTAGATATATATTTTATTTGTTAGGTATAAATCAACAAAAAATGGTGAAATTGGACAAAAAGAGCAAAATTGGCAAAATGGAGGAAATTCAAAGTTCGATGACTAAAGTTCAAATATATAATAATTGATACGGATCCCAAAATGATAATTGAAGATCACATAGGATTAATTGGATGCAATTGAAAGTCAAATAAGTGAATTATAGTCAAAATATTTTTATAAATCAATTTCCAACCACATAAGTTATGCTCCAGATTTTCAGTCTCATATGGAGACCTATTTTCATAGCAAACATTCGAAATGCAAAATTGATATTTCTAGATTAATTGTATTCCTTGGAGTTAGCTTTACATCTCACTTTAAATCACCCCAATCCAATATTGATGGAGAAATTTATGAAAAAAATACTGAAGGTGGTTTGATTCCAAAAAATAAAATGGCATACGCGGTGGATAAAAGCTAGTGTGATTAAAAATTACCCGAGAGCAGAAGTCCTATACAACGCATTTATGAATAATTGGTCGGTGCATCTGTACAGGGCAAATTTTAGCTGAAGGACGAACTTTCCTTCTATGATTGAATCTCTTTTAGAACTTCTATTGGATGTATCTCTTGATCTAATTTCATCTCATATAAGTACAAGATAAGGCTAAACATTGAGGGAATATTTCTCTAGACTTTTAATACCAAATCAAATCATATAATTCATCGAGAACAAGATGTAAATTGCCATATTTTGAGAGAGAAGATTAAAACCTAACAAGAATTAAAAGCCAATTATATCAACAAATTGAAGATGCCAACCTTGGACTTGAAGATCAATATCTTTTGCATTATTTCATCATTCAAGTGATTTTTTTATTATTCTTTTTGTAATTTACATAAAATCATCGAATACTAGATCCGCTTTTGTATTGGATGAAGATGAACCCTATTATTCATTTACTTTAATTCAATAGTAATAGTTTAGTATTTCTTGTGTTTCTTAATTAATTTTGCATTCTCATTGCATTATTTAATTGTTTGATCACTGATTAGATGATTAGTTATTTGTTGTAGTGTTGGAAAACTCACAATAAATTTACAATGCGGCAAGATTAACACGTGGATAATAGATGTTAGGAATAATAATATCGTTTGTGCAATCATATAGATACCTAAAACTTAATACGTTCTAATCATTCGAATTCGTACTAAGAATAAACTCTGGCCATGAGTAGAATAGAGATAATTTATCTTGGAAAAGATGGTTAAATACATTAACTTTATCGATGGTCTAGAATGCATGAACAGAATTGAATTACATAATTGAGAATTGAAATAAATGTCAATAAATAGATTCAAAATTCAATACAATCATCTATAATTTGATATAAACACACTTTTTGCATTTTTCTTAGCATAACATAGAATAATCACAAATCACATCTCTTTTATTGTACATATTTGGAGTTCCTTACTAAGTTTGTATAATTTCAAATATATGAAGAAATCAAAATAGTTATGTTGTGTCACATTAAGGAAGCAACTCAGGCAAGTTGTGGCAACAAGTGATGCCATATGAAGGTAGAATTAGAAGTTATTTTCTGTGAGATGATACTCTCAACTCTCTAAATTTATTACTTGTTAATGATCTCGTACGTTTGCAGTATTCGCTCGATCAGAAACTTATAATGTTTTCGAAATATGCACTAACTAGTCCAACAAGCTTTTTATCTCTATGAGGTAGATAGTGAATTTAATTATCCAAACACGGAGAGTGAAACTCATTCTCTATGTTTTATATTTTTTTCTCTTGTGATTTCACAACTTCCTATGCACTTCTTTAAATGGAACTAAGTAAAAAAAAAAAAAAAATTGTTGGATCTTATTATTTATGCAAAAAAGCAAAGAATGATTATAGAGACTGTCGTTGCACTTTTTACTCAATACTCTCTCTCTCTCTCTCTCTTTTAATTTTCAAAATGTTGCTATATTTGGTGAAGTATAAATGCGAGTACCTAACTAGCTAGATGTGACCACGATATACAAAGGTCAAAACAAGGAACAATCAATAATGATGCCACCATCTTTGTCAAGTACGATTAAGAGCATTATAATTAGATAATGTGATCACATGATGAATACTTTGATCTTCAATGAAGTTGAGCATAGGAATAATAGATCATGTTTGTAATCCATAGCTATGTAGAAGCTTATTTAATGAAGCGATTGACGGTTTGTGAGCATGGACAAGTACTACACCCAAAAGGGCATTTGCAACGGTCAAAAAACACTGCAAAAAGTCATTTGCGGCGTTTTACCGTATGTTACAGGGGTTGATGTTGCCGTTGAAGGAAGACTTGTTGCAGCATTTTTTAAACGTTGCGAAAAGTGACTATTCTCAACGGTTACTAAACGCTGCAAAAAGTCACTTTTGGCAACGTTTTTTAAATGTTGTGAAAGTGACTTTTTACAATGTTTAATAAACATTACAAAAAGTGACTTTTGCAACATTTAATAAACGTTGCAAAAAATGACATTTCATAATATTTTTTAAACGTTGCGAAAAGTCAAACGTTGCAAATAGTCATTTAACAATTTTTTTTCATTTTTCATTTCTTTTATGTGTAAAGTAATTTACATCAATCAACCACAAAATATGATAGAAAATAACAATATTAAATAACTCCAATAATTATTATTAATTGAACCTCAAATTGTAACAATATCTATACAAAATCCAAATCCAAATCCAAAATTCCAAAGCACCAAAAAATTCAATACATTTCCAAAAAAAAAAAAAAAAAACAAACTAAATAGTGAGTAAACAACTCCTTCGGCCTCCTCAATTTTCTTTATAGCAATCTTCGACACGAGCTTAGCCTTAAGTATCGGTCCTGGCCTTTGAAAAAGAAGATAAAGATAGATATCACATTTTAAGCATTTGTACCAATTACAATCGAGCAGAAAAACAAAGAAAAATAAGTAAATTGATGAAAAAGATGTAATATGTTGAATTAATGGCAAGAATTCCACGAATATTACAAAATGGCACTTGTTCTTATAACACAAGCAAACAATTACAAAATCCTATAATACTACAAAGACACAAAACACGAATATTAAAGTCATTCATAAAGAGTGCTACACTTGGTAAAGCAGCCAGATGCAAACTCCAAGCACTACACATAATTGGAGAACATGCTTCACCTTAAATTATTTGTTTCTCTGGTTCCTTCGTGGTGAACACTTAAACATGATGGTTTTCCTTAAAATTTATCTCTATAGTAGTTTGATTTTGGAAGCTCGAAATTCCAAGTATTTCAGCTTCTATAATGATAGAAATAAAAAGGTCAACAACAATTTTGTATGTGAAATTTGAATTTCAAAAGTAATTCGCTAGAGTAGCTATATATCTCATTTTTCTTAGAAAAATTAGCCTAAAAAGAACGAGATTGTAAAGTAACCAGCGATCTTAAAATTAGTAAAGGGGATAAACTCAGATCAAATCAGCCTCAGTAAAAATGGAGAAAAAAACAAAAATAGAAGGGGAAAAATGACTTCAATCTTGAATCAAAGGGAAAACAAAACTTGCTGTATCAATGCCAAGCGATAAATCTTGCCGAGGTAAACTAATTTTTAGGTAATTACAACAAGAAAAGGATAAAGAATGCCAAAGACTGTTGATATTATCATGGCCACAGTTCCTAGCTAGTTCAACAGTTAAGTGTATGATTCAACGTGCATTTCCGAGAAAATACTACTAAATTTCCCATTGTAATTAAATTATTAACTCAATTACAAGAAACATCACTTCAATTTGACAAAGAAAACTTCCAAACAAGAACCAGATCATAAGTTCTTATTAATTCCAAATCCCATACACCCATATGACATAAATGATTAAAATGAAAAATGTAACGCTTAATGCCTAAAAGTAGAGGATACCAAAAAAAAAAAAAAAAAAAAAAAAAAAAAAAAAAAAAAAAAAGGTAAAAAGAAGAAAAAAAAAAAAAAAAAAAAAAAAAAAAAAAAAAAAAAAAAAACAAAGCAGGTCTGTACTTCTTTTACCCTATATTGCACAATTAAGGGAAAACTAAAGGATTTATTGATTTTCTAATCTTTTCATCAAACCATATTCGTTTAGAGCTCTAATAATTTCTAAAGCAAAAAAACTGAGAAGGAAGTTAGTAACATATCAATTAAAAATAACAAGTTTATTATACTCTTCACCGAAGATGGCAAGGAAGTTAGTAACATATCAATTAAAAACAACAAGTTTCTTATACTCTTAACCGGAGATGGCAAGTTTCATGACTTCTTCTCGATTCACAATCCCCCCTTCCCTCCAAGAACATAGTTAGCAAATTCTTTGAAGTCCACTCACCAATGCTACCCCACACTGATTTGCTAGAACAGGTGTCAACCTCGAGTCTTTGAGGTTTCAAAACACAATCTCAGACGAGGAGAAACTGAGCCAACCCTGACAATTTGGAGGCCCTAAGCAAGCCGGCCTGTTGAGGCCCTATACTTTGTTTTTCTACACGTATAAAAATGTTTAAATAAAAAAAAATTATCAAGGCTCCCTCCTGAGATAGTTTGAAAATTGAAACAGTGGCTACACAACTCTCAAGTTTCAGAGCAAATACATGAGCTAATGCATAAGACAACACACTGAAACGTTAAAAAATAAAAAATAAAATCTAAAGAATAGACAACAATACATAGAAACAACTCATCAATGAGAAATAAAAATACCTCAAAAGATACAAAAATAATAAGATACATCAACCCCAGAAATTTAATCAATTTCTAATGAAATTAATAAAAGATTAACCCACATAAAAATACACATATAAATTAATGAAAAGGAAAAAGAAAAATTGCGGTACGAAAACCCACTTGCGGGAAACTAAATGAAAAATCAAGAAAATAACTAAACAATCCAAACAAACATATACATATAG
>NW_019268088.1:535145-559739 GCF_002742605.1 Olea europaea var. sylvestris
GGGGGCGGAGGGGGGGGGGGGGCTATCCGTCTCTGCTATAGCTAAGAGGAAAGGTAATGCTCGACCAATGTTGATTTGTGAGGATCTGTTATCGCCGAATATTATGGTTATTTCCATATCGATCGATTTAAAGAACCCTACATCAAAAAATAAATATAATGGCAACGTGTATTGCATCGACTATTTGAGAGCAATTCAAGATCTCTCGAGGCTTCATGGTTTTGGGTATATGTCAAATGCATTATTTGACATCATGTTTTGGACAAATAAATATTAATTTTTGTTATTTGGCTATTATAAATTAAGTATTTATATTGTTAATTACATATACAAAGTTGGAAAACACATTTGATTTGAAATTTTGAAAAATTATTTTATGATATTTTGATTTCATTAATTCGATTATTTTGTAAAATAGAATAATTTTATGTTAATTTATTATTGAATAATATATAGATTTTAAAGTTGATGGACTTTATCATATTTTTTCACTGCAAAAGTAAAATACAAACAAATAATAAATTGAATTGAGAAAACATAGTGAATAAAAAACAAAAATAAAATATGTGGATTGAGAAATTTTACTAGTTTTCATTTAAATATATTTTTTTATTATTCTTTCTTAGAATTTCAAGTATTTAAAATTTTATAATTTTTTTAGTTTTTATTTTTTAGAATCTAATTTGTTTCTAGAATTTTTATTTAAAAGCTTATTTTCTTGTGTTTTGAATAGTTTTGTTGTTTTCACTGACAAAAAGATATTTTGAGTTTTATGTTTTAAATTTAACATTATTTTGTAAAATGTATTTTCAAAAATATTATACCAAACAAATTTTGGGTATTCTATAAATTTGAAATGAACTAGGAAACAACAAATCAAACGCACCCTAAACTTCTTCGATGCATTTTTGGGCTCTCATCAAACCTAAGTGACAAACACACGGGAAAAAAATGCTTTTCATCACAGATTTTGGGACATATTGTTACACCGTTAGAATTGGATTAAAGAATTTGAATGCCACTTATAAGCAAATATTTAATTAAGGGTGTGTTTGTCACCCATTATTTGGAAAGAATGTATTATGAAATAGTAATTGATATTTAAATGTGTAGTTAAAAATGAATGAAAAGTTTTTGATTTACGTGTAATATTATTTTAATGAAAAATATATAGTTAAAAATGAGTACTGTAGAAAAAATAATGTAAAAGAATGGGAGAAATGGATGACAAACAGGGGCTAACTTTTCTCTTAACAAATCGAGTGAAATATTGAAGCTAAAATTTAACCTTCAAAAGTGTCTTTGGGACTACCGATAGAGAATTCTTTGGTCTTATGTTCACATTAATCTAGGTATACAAAAATGTAGATGGAGACATCAGCGATAGAACGACCAAAATTGTTACAAATATGTGATGATGTCTTTGATTAGTGTTGAGATTTTACAAAGAGTTGTTTGTCTTAGCCCCTGTTTAACGATCAATATTTGAAAATTTATTTCTACATACTCATTTTTAATTGTACATTCATACAATAGAATGTTATGCACGTAAACTTAAATTTTTTCTATACTTTCTAACTACACATTCTCTCAAAAATTACTATTCAATATATCGTTTTCCCCAAATAACGGTCTTTAGACGAGGGCTTAGTCGGACTATTTTTGTCATTAATTTTAAAACTTAAGTCATCATAATTTGATTAATTTTTATTAAAAGTTAAATTGCCAATCATATATTAAACCCATTGTTTGGTTATAAATTGTCAAATAACTTTTTATTAATATATTTCACTTGATTCGTAAATATTATCCACTTATCTAACAATTATTTTTATATAATTATAATTTGAATAATTTATAGATGACTTCTAACCATGCTTGAGCTCATCCTTTCATTTTTTCTCTTTGGTATACTTTGCGAAAAACCAAAAATTGTAAAAAGAAATAAAATAAAAATTCAATGCAGAAATTCAAATCATTTGGTTACTTTCAATTTGAAATTCAAATCATTTGGTTACTTTCAATTTGAATGACTCAACATTCTATATTTAAAAATAATCATTCAATTCGATAATTTTTGTTTTAATTTGATCATTTCAATTATCTCCATTAATTTTCATTAACATCGATTAAATGACCAATCTGAAATAAAACGTAAAGTTGCAAGAAGTTTCTGAAATAAATGAAATACGAGTGACTAAACTAAAACAATACCAAAATTGGGTGACAAATATTAGAGAGAGCTCTTTGATTGCTTAATGAAATTTAAAATGTCGAGTTTTGCCACTAAATTTTGAAAAATATTCTATATTACTCACTGAATTGTGAAAAATGCCGTATCACTCAATGTAAACTCGATATTTTTTAAAGTTTAATAGTTATGTTAATGAGTAACGTACGATATATTTCAAAGTTCAGTTAGTAATGTACAATATTTTTCAAAATTTAATGGTCAAAACTTGACATTTTAAATTTTAGTGCTCAATCGAGGACATGAACTTAAATTCAGTGAGTAATCAAAGATATTGACCTAAGTTTAATGATCAAAACTACATATTTTAAATTTGAGTGACCAATTAAAAACCAACTTAAGTTCAGTGACGATTAGAACAATTAACTCGATCTATCGTCGCAAACCTTCTCGCCGTCTGCGCCAATGGAGAAAACGACAGATTTTTATAACTGCAATTCCAGTGTCTGATTCATTGATCAAATTGAAAACACAATTTGCTCATGAATTACGTTACACGTTTAGCCCTTATTTAATAATTCCCAAATAAATTATTATTAACCTCACCTCTCGCGTTGACCTTCCCCTCCAGATATTTTCACCTTCCTGTCTATCACTGTATATACCTCATTTTTTTCAGTAATTTATGCATTGTTTGTATGTATGTGTATCGATATAAACTTGTAAGGTAATATATCGATTCTCTAATTTAACAGAAGTCTTTTGTCTCGATTTATTCTTGCTGGGTTTTATTGATACCTTAATTTAGATAGATTTTGGAGGGTGGATTTTTAATTTGAATGCAAAAAAGTTATGGAGACATCAAATGGTGCGAATTCTGATAATCCCCATGTAGGTTCACTACCTTCATCACCAAGTAATGGAGGAAATTCCAGGATACAGTTCCCTTTCCTCCGGTTCATCCGGTCCCCTATCTCAACCCTACTTGAGCACACCGGTGTCCTTCGGGTCCGACCCGATCGTCCCTACTCCGAAGCCCACCCCTTCATTCCCGAAAACACCAATACTAATTCCCAAATTCCCAACAATTTAAACTCAATTAACAGCAATGATATTACTAATAGTAGTAATAATCATGGGGAGGTATCGATTCGGATTATTGGGGCGGGGGAGCAGGATGGGGATAGGGTTGATGGAAATGACGGTGAGAATGAACAACCGGGTTCAGGATTGGGATTGGGCACGGAGGAGTCTGCAGTGGTGACCAACGATCTTAATGGGAATGGGACTACAGGTAGCGGTAATGAGAACAATGGGGAAACTTCTTCGTATCGGAGATATGATATACAGCAGGTGGCAAGGTGGATTGAGCAGATTCTTCCCTTCTCTTTGCTTCTATTGGTGGTTTTCATCCGACAGCACTTGCAAGGTGAATGTTCAGAATTTTGAGGCTTCCTTTTTCTCTTTTCTCTCACGTATCAGTTACTTTGACTTTATTGTCACTGGTGATTTGCATTTTGATCTTGCTGCATATCTAAAATATTCGTTGACTTCATTCCTTTGAAATTATTATGAGCATTTCGAACCATCTTATTCTTGTCTTCGTTATTCAAATTCAATTTTGATAAAGCGTTAATCTGGAGGATGATGAGATATCAGGTCACATTGGCTTTCTTGTTTAGACGAGTTGCAATAATCTTTTTACATCACCATTTCAATTCAAAATGGAAATACATGTTAATATAATAGTGTATATCATTATGGGCTCTCTTCTAAAGTCTTTAAGAACTCATATATTATTACATTGTATCTAGGAAAGTCGTTTCTAATTTTTGCCAATAAAATTTCTTCCAGATTTGGAATATTGTAGAAACCAAACTATGTGTGACATCACTAAGTGTTTATTACATTTCCACTTCTTGATGCTAGACATTTTCTAGATAAGGAATGCTTGACACTAAATCGTTAGTTGCAGGGCATTTTCGTTGTTTTATTGAACAATTCACCTCAAAAGTCCTCTTGCAACTTGTGACCAGAAAATCTATGCACAAAGACTACTCGTAAACACTTTTTACTGGGATAAATTGTAAAATGAAATCAACGAATGAAAAATAGTTATGCTTATGTCCACTCAATAGTCTCTCTTTCTCTCATGTATACAAACACAAACATGATACCTATTGTGTTGTAATGGCTCTCTCGACGTTCTCATTTCTGCATTGGATGTGACTCATGATTGAAACGCCATTCATCACCTATTACCATTGTAACCAAGCTGTGGATCCTCTGTTGTCTCACTTCGAAACTTGCCATTTTCTCTATCCATACTAAATAAGAAATCATATACCAATTTGAAACTAGAGTACTATTATGATAATCCTCATTTCGCATTCTCGATTATTAACCTAAATTTTACACAGACAATACATGATTAAGCCCTTGTTTGGTCCCAGTTATTCCAAAATACATTTTTTTGTCTCTTATTTTCAACATAACATTCAAAATAATATTACATGCAAATCTAAAAAATTTTTCCTTATTTTTTTACCACACATTCTCCATAAAATACTATTTTAGAATGCATTTTGGACAAAAAAGGGGGTCAAAACTTCTTTTCCTTTTTAATGCTGTTCAAAACTAGAAGAAAATGCGTTAGGTACATTAAGTGAGGGGAATGTATAACCTGCAGCTGTTGAGTAATTGCAACCAAGACATTTGTCTGGCTGGTGGAACTAGCCATTGAAATTTATTTAATTTGTTGATTACCATTATGCTTTACTCGAAAAGACGTTGAAAGATGAATTATATTTCTTGCTTACCCACGGTCAATTTTCGGTGCCCGTTTCTGTTGGGTAACTTATAATGCTCATGTTTAAATGAGTGCGGACGCAAGTGATGAAATGAATGTTGTCAGTGTTTCTCATTTTGAGTTGCATGATGGTTAACGTTGATTTTATTCCTATGGGAATCATGGGAAAATAACACATGCAAGATCTTCCACTTCATGAGAGGGAATAGCTTGTTATATTGTCTTGTGAGCACGGTCATGTCTCTATGGTCCTCAAAACTTTCCTATTGTACTTCTGACAGTGTTTGTTGAGGAGATAATACTGGCATAATCTTCCACTTAAAAGTAAACAGTTTTTATGTTCTTATGTGTGAGCTTTTGCTTCTACAGTTCTCAAAAATATCGTTTTGATACTTATCAGAAAATTGGTTCCAGGTCTGAAATAGTTTATGTGATAGGTTTTTTCATATTAAATGAGTTCTCTCTCTCTCTCTCTCTATTGTATTAAATGGACCTAGATCATGTGATGTGTACTCTCGAGTTAAAAACTCCTAATTTTTCTAAATATGGTTCTTCAGGATTCTTTGCTACCATTTGGATTACTGCCATCATGTTCAAGTCTAATGACATTGTTCGAAAGCAGACAGCTCTAAAGGTATGATCTGTGTTTCCTGAGATGAACTTTTTTTTAGTGTTATCTGCATAAATGAAATCATGTTTCTGGCGCACCCCTATTCATATAAGGAATAAAGATGAACAATAGGAGAACTCCAGAAACTCACAAACGCATGCTTTTTCAGGGAGAGAGGAAGATTTCTGTCCTTGTTGGTTATTCTGTGGTCTTCATGCTTCATGTATTTGGAATCTACTGGTGGTATGGGAAAGATGATCTTTTCTATTCTCTATTCATGATTCCTCCGAAGGCAGTCCCACCTTTCTGGCATGCAGTATTCATCATCCTGGTAAATGGTATGGATATCTTTTTACCTGCTTGGTACTTTATTCATGCAATAATTGTTATGGCTCATACATTTATCCATTTGGCATTGTTGGTAGTCACAAATGAAATTTTCCCTGCTTCTCCCCATTCGGAATTTAGTGCTTTGTTGAACACTCTTAGTTTAATCGGCTTAACAAGAGGTCTGTGTAATCTTCTTTTGATCACTTAATATATCTGTAGCTTTTCCTCTTTTGTGAATTTTAATAAATTTCCAACAACTTTGTCTCTTTCGTTTTCATATTTTCTTGGAAAATACATAATTTTTAAACCTCTCTCTATATTACAATAGCATACAGGAGCTTGAATGGGTACCCGTCTTTTAATAATTCAAACATCCTCAAATATATTCCTTCCTTCCAAAATTCGAAGGTCCCTGTCTAATTAAGAGTTGGAAAATGTGAGTATTGGACGTAACTTTAGCCCCAACAGTAGCGGCCAAGATTCTTTTGTGCCATATGATGTACTTTTGTATATTTATGTAAAGAACATATATGTTTTAAGTAGGACATTATTTCTGGGGCATCATAAAATGGAGATGCGACCTTCAAAGCTGTGCCCAGGAGAGCAACTCCTGTCTGGTATAGATTTTTCTTGAACAAAGACTATGGAAGCCTCTTTTCATCGTTGACAACTGGGTTGTATTTAACTTTCAAGCTTACATCTATTGTAGAGAAGGTAAGTTGTTTCATTATCTTATATTAATGTTCTAATTTAGACCTGCTGAATTTGGAAATCCAATCTAAAAAATGTGCTCTCTCGTTTTCATGTCGCTGTACAGGTCCAATCGTTCTTTGCTGCCTTGAAAGCATTATCGAGAAAGGAAATCCATTATGGGTCTTATGCCACATCAGAACAGGTATCACGTCTTTTTAGCATTTTAAGTTTCTAGTAGGAGTTACAGTATATATGGAGACTAGTTTAAAAGCAGACTGCAAAAAAGCTAGTTTGAAAATATGTACTACACATGGCTGTCAAACACATTCAGTAACCCTGTCTTTCTTTTGCTTCAATTTTCCATTATGCTTGAGACTACCTTTTCTTCTCCATCCAGATGTTCTCTAGTGCACAATAAACTAAATGGCTATACATGACAACCATGCCTAACTTTATGTTTTAGTTCTAGATGTGGATCTGGTTTGGAGTTAGTTATCTTTAGCTTTAACCAACCGTAATCAGCTGCATCATACTTGTGAGTGGGAGTTTCTTTTAAGTTTTCAGAAGATATCTCCGAACCACTTAAGTTGACCTTCCCTCTAGTTTATCCTCAATTTATGGTGTAACCTCTATGTATATAGTCTCATTTCTTATTTTAGCCAGTTTAATATGGCTTAACATCCTCATTTACGTTTTCTTCATCTTGTGGTCTTGAGGTCCTTTATCGCCCACCACTAAGTGTCATAAAGCATTATTAGTCCAATAATTTGAATAAGATTGAGAAAATAAAGGGAAAGAGAAGGGGGAACAAAATAGAGAGAATTTTGAGGGGGAAATATCATTTTTTTTTCCGTATCAAGTCTAAATATTACAATGAAAAGATCATCTTTATGTAGAGTCTAATAACCTAACTTGAGAAGGAAACAAAAGAAATAAAACCTAGTTTAAGGCAAACTAGAAATTGTTGGATTTTATGCACAATAATAAAGAGATGAAAAAGAAAATCAACACAAGAATTTACGTGGTTCGGCAGTGTGCCTACGTCCACGAGAGCGATACGAAAATAATGTTTATTCAGTAGTGAAAAATAGGATTACAACATATTGTTTATACTAATCCTAGCCTGAGCCCATATAAGACTTTAAGGCCCGTACAAGAAATATCCCTGTACCGTACCATCCTCAACTACCAAACAGTGAATTAAACACGCGCAAGGGCGATGTTGTCAATCCACTCCTCTCACTCTACTCCGCTCCGTTCTGGCATCGGCCTATGTGATCCAGGACCTGTGTTCCACTTTATATGAGCCACATGCATAACAATCTCCATCTTGGCGAATATTCACTCCTCAGGAAAAAAATAACCTAGAAAATCACACCATCTAGGACCAATGGGTTGGGACACATCCTTTCTAACACCTAGGGATATTAATCAAGTTCAAGCAATGTTTGAACCTATCCACTGTAATTTGCTTTGTCATCATGTTTGCTACATGCACCTTCTCTACATGCACCTTCTCTAACAACAGCTCTCCTGAAATAACCCTCTTATCTTATGAAATCTCATATCATTGTACTTGGTTCTTGCATGATAAATCTGATTTTTCACTAGAAAGATGGCGCTCTGACTATCACAGTACAATTTCATTCCATCTTGTTTGATCCCAAGTTCCCTGACAAGCCCTTTCAATCACAATAATTCCTTAGCTACCTCAGTTACCGCCATGTACTCTGCTTCAGTTGTAGATAATGTCACAAGCGACTGCACCATTAATCTCCAACATATGGGCCCACTTGCGAGTATGAAAACATAATCTGTATTGGACTTTCTGTCATCCAAGTCCCCTGCATAATCTACATCTATGTATCCTTGAATTGAAATATCACCATGTTATCTCTCAAACATGATCCCGCACTCCATTGTACTTTTCAAGTACCTGAAAATCTATTTTACAGCTCTCCAGTGCTCTCTACCTAGATTAGCCATATACTTACTAACCACACTGACTGCATGTGCTAGATCTGGTCTGGTACACACCATTGCATATATCAAACATCCAACTGCGCTGGCATAAGGTACCTTTGACATCTTTGCAACCTCTTTTTCATTCTTTGGGCATTGATTACTAGACAATCTGAAGTAATTTGCCAATGGTGTAGCAACTGATTTTGCATCTGACATGCACTTTCTTCAAATAATTTTTCTGAGACACCCAAAATATTCTGGCTTTCCTTATCTCTGTTGATCTCCATGCCAAGAATTTTCTTAGCCGGTCCCAAGTCTTTCATGTCAAACTTACTGCTCAACAAAGATTTCGATCTGTCTACCTCATCCATATTCTTAGTAGCAATTAGCAAGTTGTCCACCTACAACATCAAGAAAATAAGAGTTATCCTCAAGAATTCTGTAGTAAATGCAACAATTATACTCACAACGACTGTAGTCAATCTGAATCATATGAGAGTCGAACTTCTTGTACCATTGTCGTGGAGATTGCTTAAGCCCGTATAAAGACTTCTTCAGTTTACACACAAGATTCTCTGTTCCTGGTTCTAAAAACCCTTTTGACTGCTCCATGAAAATCCGTTCCTCCAACTCACCATGAAGGAAAGCAGTCTTCACATCCAACTTCTTTAACTCCAAATCAAAATTAGCCACCATTGTCAAAACAATCCTGATGGAGGTGTGTCTGACAACCGGGGAGAATTTTATCATAATCTACTCCCTTCCTCTGTGAGTATCCCTTTGCTACTAATCGAGTCTTGTGTCTTTCTCCTTTCTTTTCTGACATCGTTTCTTTCTTTCTGTACACCCACTTACACCCTATCTGTTTCTTCTCGTCTGGAAGCTCCACCAAATCCCAATTTTCATTTTTATGCAGTGACTCAATTTCCTCCACCATAGCCTCTATCCATTTGCCTTTCTCCTAACTACTAATGGCATCCCGAAAAGTTATAGGATCGCTATTACTGGTAATGATTGCACAAGAAACCGAATCCTCGAATCAATACTTTGTTGGTGGCTTGATAGTGCGAGGTGGTCTATCTAAGGCAACACTATGATACTGCTCCACCTCTGACCCAGAACTATCCGCTCCTTGAGCATTAATTTCTGTGTTAACATTGTCTAGCTCTACTTGCACCACTTGGCTCTTACCTGTGCCCTCGTCTGAATTGAGCTTTTCTTTATCTGGAGAAGCTTTAAGCATGAATGTTTCATCAAATACTGCATCCCTACTTATCGTCATCTTCTTTGCCTCTGGATCCCAAAACTTGTTATCCTTTACGCCTTTTACATAGCCTAGAAAAATGCATTTTCTTGATTTCGGATCAAGTTTGTTCGTTGATCACTAGATACATGCATATAAGCCGGACACCCAAATACTCTCAATTTAGAATAATCAACTTCATTACCTGTCCAAACTTCCTCTGCAACTTTTCCATCTAGTGCTGCTCGTGGTGATCTATTTATGACATAACATGCCATGTTCACTGCTTCTGCCCAAAAAACTCTTCGAGAGCCCTGCATTCAGCCTCGAACATCTTTCCCGTTCTGCAATTGTTCTGTTCATCCTTTCTGCTATACCATTCTGCTTCGGTGTCTTGCGAACTGTATAGTGCCGCTGAATATCATGCTCCTCACAAAATTTCAGAAACTATGAATCTGTGCTCTGTTCCGTTGTTTGTCCTCGAGTACTTAATTTTTCAGCATGTTTGGTTCTCTACTTCTGCCTTCCACAATTTGAACTTGGCAAAAGCTTCAAACTTGTGCTTCATGAAACATACCCGAACTTTTCTAGAGAAATCATCAATGAAAGTGATGAAATACTGAGATCCACCTTTGAACAACTCCCTCACTGGTCCCCAAACATCTAAGTGCACGTAATTAAGAATGCCCTCTGTTTTGTGCTTTTTCATCTTGAATTGTACTCTGGATTGTTTTCCAAGTACACAGAACTTAAAGAAATCTAGCTTGCATGATTTTACCCCCTTCAACAAATTCCTCTTGTGAAGTTTAACCATGCCACGTTCTCGTATATGCCCAAGTCGCATATGCCATAGAAAAGTGTCATCCGACTCAGACTTTGCTATAGCAACTTTACCTACAAGTGTATCCCCGAGTAGTTGGTAGATATTTCCTGCTAACTTCTGAGCCTTCATCATAATCATAGCCCCTTTCTTCACTGTTAGAGCCCCACACTCTGACTTATAAAAGTAACCATTTGTGTCTAAAGTGCCTAAAAAAATTAATTTTTTTTCAACTCAAGTACATGCCTAACATTTTTCAAGGTCCTTACCACACCATCGAACATTTCAAATTTTATAGATCCCATTCCAATGACCTTATATGATGCATCATTACCCATCAGAACAGATCCAAAATTATCAAAACGATATGAATGAAACCAATCCTGGTGAGGACATGTGATATGAACAAGCTTAATCAAGTGTCCAATAGTCATTTAATTTTTCAAAATTACCTGCAAATACTGATAGTATGTCTCCATCTCAAGAATCCGCGTCTCTTTCTGCAACACTAGTTGAGTTTGAGGACCCATCACCTTTTCTTTCATCACCCTGCTTCTTATTGGGACTGTCTCTCTTAAAGTGACCCATCTAATGGCATTTGTAGCACTTGACGTTTTTCTTATTTTGATTTCTAGATTTTGATCTAATGTTCCCTCTATAAGAACCACCACCGTCCTTCCTTCTCCCACAATCCTGGTAGCCCTTTACGATTAACCTTTCACCCTGTGAAATTTCACCAGTACGCAGTTTCCGCTGGTTGTAGGCTAACAGGGCTGGTGTGACTTTCTCCAATTCGAGAGTCTTTACCCCCACGTCAACGTGGTCACCAGACGGTCATACGAAGGAGGAAATGAGCACAACAAAACTCATTGCCTTATTTTCATCATCAAATTTGATTTCAAGTCGCAATATATCGCTGATAATTAGATTGAATACATTGGTGTGTTGAATCAGATCTGTACCCTCCAACATCTTTAGCCCGTACAGTCGCTGCTTCAGATGCATCTTGTTCGTGAGAGATTTTGACATATAACGACTCTCCAATTTCTCCCAAACCTTCGCCGGAGACTCAACGTCCATGACGTGATACATGATCTCGTTCGCCAAACAAAGCTAAATTGTACCAACTGCTCGTACCTCGAGCTTTTCCCAATCGACACCTGACGTACCCTCTGGCTTCTTCCTAAATAGTACCTTCACCATCCCTTGCTGCGCTAACAAATCCTTCACCCTTCGCTGCCATAATCCGAAATTCCTAGATCCGTCGAACTTCATCACATTGAATTTTGCAATCGAAGAACTCACCATCTGAACCTTGCTCCGATACTAATTGTTGGATTCTATGCACAATAATAAAGAGATGAAAAAGAAAATCAACACAAGAATTTACGTGGATTGGCGGTGTGCCTACAGCCACGAGAGCAAAGCGGAGGTAATGTTTATTCAGTAGTGAAAAATAGGGTTACAACATATTATTTATACTAACATTAGTTTAGCCCATATAAAATTTTAAGGCCCGTACAAGAAATATTCTTGTATCGTACCACGGGGGCGTTGCCCCCCACACCCGTAACCCATTCAGTTTCCCTAACAACCAGACAGTGAATTAAACCCGTACAATGCCGATGCCATCGCTCCACTCCGTTCCGTTCCGTTCCATTCGATGCGCTCCTCCCGACATTGGCCTATTCGATCTAGGACCTATGTTCCACTCTATATGAGCCACATGGACAATAGAAAATCTATAAAACAATACCTAATTCTAGTCAACCTAGAAAACTATAATAAATTAAAAATAAGTTAATTAAGATTAAACTATCTTTATTCCTCCATCATAATCATTCTGCAGAATTTGCCTTTTAACTTCAATACATCTTCCTATAATCTTTGTAGCATATCTCCTTCTAAAGTAACCCTTTCTAACTAAATTCTAGATATCAGTAGCATAATCCGATCCCTAAATTAGTGATTATCATATTAAGCCCTTTTTCGGGCTCCATTAAAATGAGATTTTAGGGGAAAATGTGTTTCTGAATGGTGTTTGGAGGATGTGTGGTTAAAAATAATGAATAATTTTGAGTTTATGTGTAACATTATTTTATTGGAGAATGTATGATTGAAAATGAGTTTTGAAAAAGTATATTTTTAAAAAAATGGAGCTCAAACCTGATTACCTATGAAAAAAATAATAATAAATAAATAATAATGATAATGGAGCTTAAACAAGGACTAAATGTTTGTAGTCTATGTTGTTTCTACGTATCAAACAATGACACGTAGTGACGTCTTGGAAATGCCATGTGGCATGTGTCCCTTTTTAGTTCTTTTTTTTTCAAATACCACATGTTCGTGAAACACGACAAATTGCGAAAGTGCTGTGGAATATAGAGTACTGACATGTTGATGAGTGCAAAGGAAAAGGCTATTTTCGACAAGTGAAGTGGAAGACACCATCAATCGACGAGCGCAGTATAAAATAGAAATAGTGAAGGAGAGAGCCGAACCCTAAGCATTATTTTAACATAATCGAATTTCACTATATATTTTATACATGTATTTGAGTATCATAATTTTTTTAAAAGACTCTATAGGCATACCCTTATCTTATCGTATCCGAATTTTGTATTCAAATCCGTGCATCTTAGTCACTTGCTCATAGCTAGTGCTTGCATGTTGCTGTATTTGGCTAAATGAATTGATTTATCCACTCAAGTTCTTGTTGTGATCCACCATTTTCTCGTTTACATTTTGAGCTGACCGAGCCTAGCTACAACACTAAGTGGGGAGCAATATATTATGTCCTGGAGTAGTGTTTCTGCTTAATGGCATACTTGATCCATATACCTTATCGTTCTTAGCCTCGAATTCTTGGTCACATAGTTCTATCCGCTGCTGAAATGTGTTGTTTTCTATCTTTAAAATGCATTAAGACTAATTTGTTTTCATAACTAATTCTTTTAAATTATTCAATATAGGTGACTGCAGCAGGAGATCTTTGCGCCATATGCCAGGAGAAGATGCATGTTCCAATTTTATTGCGCTGCAAACATATCTTCTGTGAAGACTGTGTTTCAGAATGGTTAGTTTTTTTGCATTATGTGATGCACATTTGCTAATTTCTCTTGACAATCATTGATTTATGGGAATATTCCTTATAATCTGTGCTTGGCTTGGCTGGCTACTTGCTTATAATTTACTTTTACTAGAAATGAAATTTATGTAATTGAATTATGGTGGGCCCTTGCCAGCCTTCTCAATCAGAACACCTCTTTGCTGTCATCAAGCGTGAATGATCTTTTGATCTTTTATAGAAGGATGATTTTTAAAGGCACGGCTTGTTTTTTCCACGTCTCTTTAGAGTGCCATATGAAATGTCAAGTCATTTAGCTGTCATTAGCTTTCTCTTCTTCTAATTGGTGGTAGTGGACCCCATGAGAATCATTTTTCAGCTTATGAGAAGGTGTAAGCTTTAAAATATTTTGATTTTAATGGTTCATGATGATGTCTGACAACGATTAAGATATGGAGATTTCTAATTGAAACACTTAAGATCAAAATAGTTGAGGTATAGAGCATGTTAAAAATTTGGGTTTGAGTATTGTCTAACTTCTTTGAAATTTCTGGAATTATTCAAAGAAGCCCAGCAAAATTTGTTGTTTATGACAGTGAATGATAAAAACCAATCAGGATTGGGAAGACCTTTGTTATGCCTATACTTGTCATGGTACAAACTGATTATGTGAATAGTTTAATTCAATGTCATTACTTCAAATAAGAAAGAAAGATCAAGAACAGAATGGAGTTGATGTAGAAGTCTTTCCTCTTCGTCACAATCACGTACTAGCTTGTTCTTCTGGTTGTGATATCACAAATTTTAATCAACGAATAAATTCCAGGATTTCTGATTATACGAGGTCTATTCCAAACTACTTTTTTCCTTTTGCAGGTTTGACAGAGAAAGAACTTGCCCTTTATGTAGGGCCCTGGTTAGACCTGCTGATCTTAGATCATATGGAGATGGATCAACGAGTCTTTTCTTCCAGTTGTTTTAGAACTTCCATTTTGTCTCCCAGAAACTTGGACTCAAAATGGCATTCTCCCAAACTTGATTAAGAAAAAGCAATCACTGTCACCAAGGTGTTTTACACTAATTGTTGCTCCATTCTTGGATTTCTGTGGCTGATTCTGCAAGGAAACTATACCAATACCGACTGTTTTTTGGCTATATTTTTGTAGAATAAGTCTACTTGTACTCTTTTGGTGTATATGATGGGTTACACCCTCTCACATGGAGGGGGCCTACAAATCATTTATACGTTGGCCCCTTTCATGTAAAGGAGGTGTAACCCATTATATACACAAAAAGTGTACATGTAGTATTGTCCATTTTTGTATGATGTATTTGAAAAGGTTCAATGCTTGCTCGATAGATTTTGATGAGATGATCATTTCGCCACATGTAAATATTTTATTTTAAGATTAATGATCATTTATTTTCTTGTGTTGCATTCTTTTAGCAGAGAGAATAGAGTTGATCTTAATTTATTGGTCATACGTAGGGTTGTCAATGGACCGAGCCTGCTCGGCTCGTGAGCAGATGTCGTTTTTTTTTTTTTGAAACAAATAGGTAAATTGGAAAATAAAAAAGTAATTTTAATTTTTAAATTGTGAGTTATATATAAAAAATTAGGTAAAAAATTTAAACCCTTTTCCTTTATCTGGGCTTGGACCGGCTACTTAAATTTAGAGTAGGTGGAGTTAAAAATTGTGTTATTTGTTTGTTTGTTCATGTACAATTTTTTAAAGAAAATTTTAAAACAGTATTAAAAATTATTTTTTCAAGCAACGCTGTGCATCCCCTTGTATATAATTTTCGAAGAAAATTCCTTTTAAAAATTGAAAGGGTAATCGAATGCCCTTTGAATTGTCAGAAGTCTTCCCTTAGAAGATTATATAGAAGTCTTTCACTTCGAAAATTATATATGATCTTCGAATTGAAAGACTTCTGACAATTGAAAGGGCAATCATTCGATTACCCTTTTAATTTTCAGAAGGAATTTACTTCAAAAATTATATACAAAGATACGTAAAGCGTTGTTCGAGAAAAGAATTTAAAATGTGGATATATAGTAGTAATAGTACCAAGTAATAACAAAAATTTAACTAAATTGGTGGAAAAGAATTTTTTTTTTTTTTAACTAAAAGAGAGAGAAAAAAATAAAAATAAAAATTTTATTTTTTTTCTTTTTAAAATAGATAAAATATAAACCATCCTCCTTTATCCAGGTTTTTAGACCGACTACTTAAATTTTCAGTAGACGGAGTTAAGAATTGTACACGAATAATTTTTTGTAGCATGTACAATTTTTTAAAGCAAATTAAAAGTAACGATAAGAAAAGAAAAGTTTCATCAATATAATCAAATCAAATATCACTTATTTGACGACATGTAATTTCGGCATATTTATCTTGTAGTCGAAAATGAGCGTCCTACTAATCTTTAACGCATATTAACGCTTCTAAAATATTTTCTTTTAGTCGGCTCCTGATCTCGCTCGAAACTCTTTTATCTGCACTAAAAGTAGACTCTGAAGTAACAGTGCTAACTGGAGGTGTCAGCAGATCTTTTGCAATCGCAGATATAACTGGCCAACGTCGTTCATACCTTCGCCAGAATTCAATTACTTCGTCTGAACTTTTTTTAATTGTTTTATCTGTTGGCATATTCTGGTTGAAATAATCAATTAATTAAGCGGGCAATGTATTATGGCTTGAGCCCGTAGATGTTTGATGAAAATGAGATACAGATGGTGACGACATGGCAGTGGCAGTGGTAGTAGATGAACACATTGCAGATGAATCAAATCTATGCGAATTAATGCCTTGAAATAAATTAAATATTTCCGCATCTTCTTCTTCAATTTCAGTGGAAGGAGTAGGTGCAGATGGTACCCGACTAATATTGGTACCCATTCGGTTCGCATATAATTCATATATTTCACATAATATTTGCTTTAAATTTTTATATGTGATAGGTGTATCAAATGTTAAGGCGTTTGAAATTTGATCAATTATATATTTAGTTCCCGATAAATTATATCGGGGTCCATTACGCATGCTAAAGGAAATAATATAGGCAAATCTTTCCAATATTTTCTAAATTTTAAATACATAGCAATTATAATTTCACTAAAATCAGGGTCATTTATGTATTTATGAAATATTCTTGCAATTATATAAAAAGGTTCAAGCACTATACAACTAGTGGGATAGTAAACGCCCAATAAAATCTTAGCGATTTCATAAAAAGATGTCAAATTTTTTTTTTTTAACTTTCAAAGCTAAATGCCAATCACGTTTAGTCAACATACTCTCGTCATCACTTCTAACATGTCTATTGTTATAAAAGTCAGTTATTAAATATTCAAAACCTTCACATGACTTTAATAATAAGTAAGTAGAGTTCCACCTATGACCTAAGTCGCTAACAAATATTTTAGCATTTTGAACTTCTATTTCGGCACAATAATCCTCAAATGCTTGTTTTCTACTTGGAGAGATTGTGATATACATTAGTGCGTTCCTAATATTTTGAAGCTCATCCTTTATATATTATAAATCATCTCGAACAATTAAATTCAAAATATGGCATACACAACGAATATGAAACAAATACCCACCAAAATCAGGTTGTAGTATCCTATGCAATTTTTCATCAACTACTTTATTAACACTAGTATTATTGAAAGTAAATGAACGAATTTTACCTTCGCAATGATATTCTTTAATAAAACTAATAATAGCATTAAATATATTATTAGCATTGCGAGGAAACTCAATAATTCTAAAAGCAATAATTTTTTTATGCATGCACTAAAGTGGGTCTATATAATGTGCAGTTACAACTATATATGCTCTTTTATTAATCTCTTTCCATATATCCGAAGTTAAAGATATGACACCCCCATATTTTTGCGAATCCATAATTAATTGTTGTTTTGTTGAAGTAAAATATTGTATTGTATCGGAACGAAGAGTGTTTCGACTTACTCCAACGTACCTTGGCTGCGATATTCTTTCACATACGAGACGTAGTGTTGGTTGTCAATTAATGCCAAAGACAACTCAGCACCAGCAACAAATTTCACCATTCCGATTCGAGCTTTCTCCTCCGAATACACCCATGTGGATAAGGGTGCAGCAGAACCACCGGCGTCTGGACTGTCAAATTGCAATTGTGTTTGACAACCTGGAATAAGTCCGTGTTTAGCCGCACATACTTTGTAATGACGGTTGAGATGGGTGGTACCAATTCCTCTTTGCCATGTCCATCTTTGTTGGCAGTATTTACATACTACTTTGGATTCTTGAACTCCATTGACGATTTTTCCCATTGAAATTAACTTAAAATGATTCCAACATTTTGCTTGTTTTTCCCCTTTTGCTTTCCCCTCGCATTAGGAATGTTTAATTCAACCTCTTCTTCCTGATCGTGTTTCGCTTCGGGAACATTAACATCATCCAAATTAATTGGATAATTTGGATTGCCGCTTACATGATGATGAAGATCCAAATCTGGAATATCTTCAGTTAGGGATACGTCATTTAGACCTTCAAATTGATTCTGAAATTGACTTTGCGGTGTCATAGGCGATTCGTTTCCTCCCACACCAAACAAGTTTTCGACAAATGCGCGTGGGTACATTTGTTTAATTGTAATAAGTAATAACTAGTAGAAGAATAATTGTATAAATGTAGTGAGAAATGAAAATTGGATGGAATTTCAATAAATATAGTGAGAATTGAGAAATGAAAATTGGATATTGTATAAATTGTATTAAAAATTGCACAACTATCAACATAATACAAGAGAGTTGAGAGAAAGATAATTGAGAGTTGAGAGTGAATTGTAGAAAATTTTGTGACTAAATGCCGCTATTTATAAAAGAAGAAAAGAAAAAAAAAATTTAAGGACCAAAACGGTCACTGAAAAAATTCAGTGACCGTTAACGTTCAAAATAAAAAATAATAATAATTCAAGGACTGAAATGGTCACTGACAAACAATGACCGTTTTCATAAAGTGACTGAAACGGTCACTTTAAAAAATGAGCCCACGAGCTTGGGCTCGTTTATAACGAGCTGCTCGCGGGCTCGTGGCTCGTGGCTCGTTTTTTGTGTGAGCCGAGCGGGCTCGGCTCGCCCACAGAACCGGCCCACTCAGCTGGCGCTCGCGCTCGTGTTTTTACGAGCTCGAGCCGCCCACGAACTTCGTTTTCGCTAGCCAAGCGGGCGAGCCGACGAGCCGCTCGGCCCATTTGCCATCCCTAGTCATACGACAATGTATTTCATAATGTGTAACAAACTACCTGTTCGACCCTTGAAACTTAGGGACACTCTAAGGCAGCGTGTCCCACATATGCGGCTTACAAGCTAAGATATGCAACACTAGCATAATATAAGGAGGTGGAAAGTTTGAGATTTAGGATCAGTTTGAGTATTCCAGCCTAACTAGAGTCACGACAAGAAAGGTAGGGAAAGAAGAAGAGGAAGACTCGGCTAGTAATTGAGAAAAAGGAGATGAGAGAGGAAAGTAAGGAAGAGGGGAGACAAATGTGGGCAACAACCAACGAAATGTATTTCATTCGTCAAATGTCATTGGAAGTTTCCATTACAATCATATAAATAACAAAACAATAAACCTAGTAAAGGGGCTTAGGTCAAACCCATATACTAGCCCAATAAAACTTAAAGTATAAATAAATGGATGTAAAACATAAATAAATGGCCCAAACAAACGGTCCAATAAAGGATGTTCGCATCAAATCTCCAGGGTGGGAGAAAAACTTGACCCCTCAGTGTGGGTAAATCACAAAATATTGGTGTCAAAATCCCAACCACAAACTAAGCGGTTGAACAAATTTCTTTCGATGTCTATAGATACGTAAGGGTGTTAATCTGGGCAAAGCAAGATTCTACTGACTCATATAATGCTCCAATAAATCGGGATCAAACTTTGGGGATCCAAGTATAATTAGAATTAGGGTTACCTAACTAATGAACAAAGAAGCATTGAATCTCTTAATCCTTGGTTAACATAATCCGTTTATTTAATACAGCATCAATTTTATTTTTGTGTGCTGAGGCAGGTGAAATTTGGGCAGGAATAACATGTTTAGGTTGAGAGTCCACAGATGGAGGCATAAAAGGATCATCATATGGGGGTAAAATAGCCTTTGCAACTAAGTCCTCGACATTGAATGTAAAGTGGTAGCCAAAATCTGATGGTAAATCAATAACGTATGCATTTGGACCAACATGCTTTAAAATTTATAAGGACTAGCATTACGAACTTGCAACTTGAAAACGGATCGAGATGGACGTTGTTCCAGTTTAATTTGAATCATAACATAATGCTCAATATTAAATTCAACATGTCATCTATGTAAATCAGTTCGAAGTTTATATCATGTATTGCTTGCTTCCAATTATTTATTGATCTTAATATACAAGTCATGAGGATGTTGTACAAATGCCTCAGCTGAAATAGACACACTAGCATGTAGGGATATTGGAATAAGGTCTAAAGGCTTCCTAAGTTTATAACCATGAACAATTTCAAAAGGATTCATACCTATAGATCGATTCACGAAACTATTATATGCAATTTGGGCTATAGGGAAGATCAAATTCCAATTTCTAAGATTTTCGTGGACCAAACACCTTAATAAATTATTAAGACTGCGGTTGACAACTTCAGTTTAACCATCGATCAGTGAGTTGTAGGCAATAGAGAACTTCAATTTAGTATCAACCACACACCATAGGGTTCTCCTAAGATGGCTAATGAAACAAACATCCATATGTAAGACAATGGTCTTAGGAAGACCATACAACTTGACGATCTTATGAAAGTATAACTTAGCAACCTTTAGATGCATCAGAAGTCTTGTTACAAAGGATAAAATGCCCCATTTTAGATAAGTGATCCACCATAACGAAAATGGAGTCATGTTTCTTTGGAGTATGTTGCAGACCTAGTACGAAATCTATACTGATGTCTTGCCAAGGACAATTAAGGGCAGAAAGATGCGTGTAAAGACTCGTGTTCTACCTCTTCTGCTGAGCCCATCGACAAGTATTGCATGTGCTATCTTAGCCACATCCGTCTTTAAACTGGACCAATAGAATGACGTTCAATTTCCTCCATGGTCTTATCGCGCCCAAAATGTACAACCATGCCGTCGGCATGACTTTTCCAAACTATAAAGTCTCGTACCAAAGTCCTAGGGCTACACAATTTATTTGATCTAAAAAGATAGACCTCCTCAAAATAGAAACCATCAGTAGTATCCATCTGTCCACTTTGCGAAGCAAGAAAAATATCTTTAAAATCGGGACATGACTTGTACCCTTCTTTACACCTTTTAAAGCCTATGACCTTGACACTCATGATGGACAAAACGGAGATGCAATGGCTTAAAGCATCAGCTGCTTAATTTTCAACGCCATTTTTATGCATCAAAATAAAGGAATAGGCCTGCAAATATTTGATATAGCGACCATACCTAAAATTGAATCGTTTTTGGGAATGAAAGAAGCAAAGGGTCTCATGGTCCGAATAGAGGACAAACTCTTAGGGTAACAAGTAATGACGTCAATAGCGTAAAGCTTGTACAACTGCGTACAACTCCTTGTCATAAGTCAAGTACCGTTGTTCAGTATCATTTAATTTCTCACTAAAATAAGCAATAGGATATAGTTCCTGATTCAAGACTCTATTTATTCATATCTTTGATGCATCACATTCGACTTCAAAAACCTTAGAAAAATCAAGAAGTCATCGGGGCTTCTATCATTTGCCTTTTGATTAATTTGAAAGCCTTAGCTGCATCTCGAGTTCAATGGAATTCTCATCTCTTCATGCACCATATGGGAGCCATGATCGTACTAAATGCCCGAATGAAACTACTATAAAAAGTGGCTAAGCCATGAAAACTTCTAACGTCATGTATAGTCTTAGGTTCAGGCCAACCAATAATGTCTTGAATCTTTATAGGCTCAGCATACTTCTTTGGCGGAAATAAGGAATACTAGAAATAACTCCATCGGTGAAGAAGAAAGAACATTTCTTCACAGTAGCATATAGGCTTGTAGCGCGAAATGTAGAACAGGCCTGTGTAAGATGATCTCGAAGTTGTTCCCTATTTTTACTGTACAGAAGAATGCCATCAAAGTGGACGTCAATGAATTTATCCATGAATGGTCGAAGGGCCTGTCTCATCACCCTCATAAAAGTACTTGGAGCATTGGTTAGTCTGAAAGGCATGACCAACCACTCTTAAATACCATCCTTCATTTTAAAGATAGTTTTCCACTCGTCACCTGGGTAGATACTAATTTGGTGATACCTACTTTTTAATATCAATTTTGAAAAAGATTGTGGTACTGACCATCATAGCTAGCATATCATCAAATCGAGGGATTGGAAAACGATACTTAACAGTGATCTTATTGATGGTCTATCAAAACACATTCTTCTAGAATCATCTTTCTTAGGTGTCAAAAGTGCAGGAACGACATAAGGACTTAAACTCTCACGAATGAATCCTTTGTGAAGGAGCTTACCGTTTGCTTCTAGAGTACACATGCTCAGTAGGATTCATCCTATAATGAGGCAAGTTTGGGAGAGACGAACCTAGAACAAGATCTATAGCACGTTGAATATCTCATAAATGAGGTAATAGATAAGAAAGGTCCTCATGAAAGACATCTTGAAATTCTTGAAGAGATGATTGGACCTCAGCAAGGGTCACTATTGGAGAATCTGACGAAACTTCCATGACAACCACAATGAATATGAAAGAATCATCCATAAGTATATGCTTAAATTTTGTAGGGCTAATCGCATGTTGCGAGTTAAAGATTAAGGTGAATCTTCTTTTCATTAAATACAAAGGAACGTGAATGTGACCAACCATGAATAATCACATCCAAATCAACAACCAATGTCAACCAATAATGACGTATCCGACATCTATAGGAACGACGTCACACTATATATAATCATTATATTTAAGAAACTGGATAGATACTAGACCACGCTCATTCACAACTATAGAAGAAGTGTCAACCCAAGAGACGCTATATGGTTGAGGGTGTATGACTGATTTCAACCCAAAACGGGACACTATAGCCACAGAAACCGTATTAATGCAACTTTCATTATCTACAATAATTTTAAAACCCTTATTGTTGATCTTGGTGTAAGTATAAAAAATAGTATGACGATGCAAATAATCAATATCTTTAGGTTGGGTAAGGGTACAATGTACAACACTTAACCGAGAGGTGTCGAGGGCTAGGTTCGCAAAACCTAGACCTATAGAAAGGGTACGAAGGCAACCCAAGAAGGTATTCTCATTATCATCCAAATCATTAAACTATTCAAACTTAGGCTCATAGACTTGATCTTATAATGGTTCATCTACGACATCTTTCCGTTCCTCGGTATCTAAGTACCAACTAAATGAAGTATATGAAGAGATCAATGAACAACTTGTTCAAGAAATAAAAATAACAACTTTTTCCGCAGTATGTTGTACATGGCGTTTTTTACACCATCTTCATCCTATGCACCTTTACATTAGTTCCTGAGTGGATGGCTCTTCTAGCCACCTATTCAATTTCCATAGCAATGCCTTTGTCACGTCCCTTGTGAAACAAATATTCACGCGGTAAGCAAAACTGAATAATGCATGCCCCAACACCCATCATCCTCAAAGCTTTCCATCCTCGTTTTCTCTTGCTTTCCAACTGCGTTGCCACATGTTGGAGGTCCTAAAATCTTCTCCGCAGGAACGTACATCATCAGTCTTGGATAATCAATGATGCAACTTTTGGAACGGACTTGCTCTGATACCACATGTTACGGATCGGCCTTTTGGCTCTTGAGGTCGCGAAACAACCTAAAACAACCTTTCCCACACATGCAGTAGGCAAAATAAGATATGCAACATCAGTACAATATAAGGAGGGAGAAAGCTTGATATCATACCTATATAAGGGACATCGTTAGTGCTCTTCAGTAAAAATATATCAATAAACATGCAGTAAACAATCTTGCCATGTCACATGGGTAAGGGAGTTCTCTAGGTTCGTGACTTTTCATGTAACGGACCACCTCTTTTTGCCCTTGAGGTTCCGAGATACCCCAAGGTAACCTTTCTTAAACATGCAGTCGGCAAGTTAAGATATGCAACATCAGCACAATATAAGGAAGAGAAAGCTTGCTATTATACCTATATATAAGATATCATTAGTGCACTTTTGAAAATATAGCAATAAACTCGCAATAAGCAATCTTGCCATGCTATATGCGTAGGAAAATTCTCTAGGTTCGTAACTTATTCTCCCTACTCAATCCGCTACATAGCGGACACGTGCTTCGCCTCTCCATGCATCGCATACTCCTTCCAAGTTAGTGGGTTCGAATTTTTTTCCAAAATTACTGCATCCTCTCCTAATATGCGGGTGTCCACAGTGCTCTCTGTACCTCTTCCCTCAGTACCTTGTACATACCACCTTTGACACCACACTCACCCTATGCACCTCTGCATTAGTTCCTGTGTGGATGGCTCTTCTAGTTGTTGCGTCACCACACACGTTGAATTATACCTGCAAATGCCCCCAACTATTCAATTTCCATAGCAATGCCTGTCACACCTTTGCAAAACATACGTTCATACAGTGGGCAAAATTGCAGAACACATGCCCCCAACATCCATCATCTTCAAAGCTTTCCATCTTCGTTTTCACTTGCTCGCCAACCGCATTGCCACATGTTGACGATCTCAAAATTTTCTCTGCACGAATGCAAGTCACCAGTCTTGGAAATACAACATGTAACAGATCACCCGTTCAACCCTTAAGGT
>NW_019268089.1:0-5126 GCF_002742605.1 Olea europaea var. sylvestris
AAAACGGTCACTACATTTCCAAAAAGTACTTATGGGCCGAAAACGAACATCGTGTGCAAAAGTTACGCTCAATTCTTCGTACGTCGACTCTCCAAGCGTTCCAAATATGCAAATTCTCATTCTTTCGAAAAATGGCAGAAATCCCTCATACGTCACGACGAAGTGGTGAGTTCTATCCAAAACGCTCGTTACATTTCTGAGAAATACTTATGGAGCCAAAACGGACGCCTTTTGCAAAAGTTACGCTCAATTCTTCGAACGCCGACAATCCAAGCGTTCCAAATATAAAAGTGCTCATTCTTCCAAAAAATGGTCGAAATCCCTCATATGTCACGACGAAGTTGTGAGTTCAATCCAAAACGGTCGCTATATTTCCAAAAAGTACTTATGGGCCCAAAACGGACACCGTGTGCAAAGGTTACGCTCAATTCTTCGTACTCCGACTCTCCAAGCGTTCCAAATATGCAAGTGCTCATTCTTTCAAAAAATGGTCGAAATCAATCGTACGTCAGGATGAAGTCATGAGTTCAATCCAAAACGGTCGCTACATTTCCGAAAAGTACTTTTGGGGCCTAAACGAACGCCGTTTGCAAGAGATATGCTCAATTCTTCGAACGCTGACAATCCAAGAGTTCCAAATATAAAAGTGTTCATTCTCCTGGAAAATGGCTCAAATCCCTCATACGTCACAACGAAGTTGTCAGTTCAATCCAAAACGGTCGCTACATTTCTGAAAAGTACTTATGGGGCCAAAACGGACGCCGTTTGCAAAAGTTACGCTCAATCCTTCTTACGCCGACTCTCCCAGCGTTCCAAATATGCAAGTGCTCATTCTTTCGAAAAATTGTCGAAATCCCCCATACGTCACGACGAAGATGTGAGTTCAATCCAAAACGGCCGGTACATTTCTAAAAAGTACTTATGGGCCCAAAACGGACACCGTGTGCAAAAGTTACGCTCAATTCTTCGTATGCCGACTCTCCAAGCGTTCAAAATATGCAAGTGCTCATTCTTTCGAAAAATACCAAAATCCCTCGTACGTCACGATAAAGTCATGAGTTCAATTCAAAACGATTGCTACATTTCTGAAAAGTACTTATGGGCCTAAAACCGACGCCGTTTGCAAAAGTTATGCTCAATTCTTCGAACGCCGACAATCCAAGCGTTCCAAAAATAAAAGTGCTCATTCTTTCGTAAGATGGCCGAAATCACTAATACGTCACGACGAAGTCGTGAATCCAATCCAAAACGGTCGATAAATTTCCAAAAAGTACTTTTGGGCCGAAAATGGACACTGTGTGCAAAAGTTACGCTCAATTCTTCGAACGTCGACTCTCCAAGCGTTCCAAATATGCAAGTTCTCATTCCTTCGAAAAATGGCCAAAATCCCTCGTACGTCACGATGAAGTCGTGAGTTCATTCCAAAACGGTCGCTACATTTCTGAAAAGTACTTATGGGGCCAAAACGGACGCCGTTTGCAAAAGTTACGCTCAATTCTTCGTACGCCGACTCTCCAAGCATTCCAAATATGCAAGTGCTCATTCTTTCGAAAAATGGTCGAAATTCCTCGTACGTCATGGCAAATTTGTGAGTTCAATCCAAAAAGGTCGCTACATTTCGAAAAAGTACTTATGGGCCCAAAATGGAGACCGTGTGCAGAAGTTACGCTCAATTCTTCGTACGCCGACTCTCCAAGCGTTCCAAATATGCAAGTGCTAATTCTTTCGAAAAATGGCCAAAATCCCTCGTACGGCACGATAAAGTCGTGAGTTCAATCCAAAACGGTTGCTACATTTCTGAAAAGTACTTATGGCCCCAAAATGGACGTCGTTTGCAAATGTTACGCTCAATTCTTCGAATGCCGACAATCCAAGCGTTCCAAATATAAAAGTGCTCAGTCTTTCGAAAAATGGCCGAAATCACTAATACGTCACGATGACCTCGTGAGTTCAATCCAAAACGGTCGCTACATTTCCAAAAAGTACTTATGGGCCGAAAACGGACACCGTGTGCAAAAGTTACGCTCAATTCTTCGTACGCCGACTCTCCAAGCGTTCCAAATATGCAAGTGCTCATTCTTTCGAAAAATGGCCAAAATCACTAATACGTCACGACGAAGCCACGAGTTCAATCCAAAACGGTCACTACATTTCCAAAAAGTACTTATGGGCCGAAAACGAACATCGTGTGCAAAAGTTACGCTCAATTCTTCGTACGCCGACTCTCCAAGCGTTCCAAATATGCAAGTTCTCATTTTTTCGAAAAATGGCCGAAATCCCTCATACGTCACGACGAAGTGGTGAGTTCAATCCAAAACGCTAGTTACATTACTGAGAAATACATATGGAGCCAAAACGGACGCCGTTTGCAAAAGTTACGCTCAATTCTTCGAACGCCGACAATCCAAGCGTTCCAAATATAAAAGTGCTCATTCTTCCAAAAAATGGTCGGAATCCCTCATACGTCACGACGAAGTTGTGAGTTCAATCCATAACGGTCGCTATATTTCCAAAAAGTACTTATGGGCCCAAAACGGACACCGTGCGCAAAGGTTACACTCAATTCTTCGTACACCGATTCTCCAAGCGTTCCAAATATGCAAGCGCTCATTCTTTCGAAAAATGGCCAAAATCCCTCGTACGTCACGATAAAGTCGTGAGTTCAATCCAAAACGGTTGCTACATTTCTGAAAAGTACTTATGGGCCCAAAACGGACGCCGTTTGCAAAAGTTACGCTCAATTCTTCGAACGTCGACAATCCAAGCGTTCCAAATATAAAAGTGCTCATTCTTTCAAAAAATGGCTGAAATCACTAATACGTCACAACGAACTCGTGAGTTCAATCCAAAACGGTCGCTACATTTCCAAAAAGTACTTATGGGCCGAAAACGGACACCGTGTGAAAAAGTTACGCTCAATTCTTCGAACGCCGACTCTCCAAGCGTTCCAAATATGTAAGTGCTCATTCTTTCGAAAAATGGGCGAAATCCCACGTATGTCACTATGAAGTCGTGAGTTCGATCCAAAACGGTTGCTACATTTCTGAAAAGTACTTATGGCCCCAAAATGGACGCCGTTTGCAAAAGTTACGCTCAATTCTTCGAACGCCGATAATCCAAGCGTTCCAAATATAAAAGTGCTCATTCTTTCGAAAAATGGCTGAAATCACTAATACGTCACGATGAACTCGTGAGTTCAATCCAAAACGGTCGCTACATTTCCAAAAAGTACTTATGGGCCGAAAACGGACACCGTGTGCAAAAGTTACGCTCAATTCTTCGTACGCCGACTCTCCAAGCGTTCCAAATATGCAAGTGCTCATTCTTTCGAAAAATTGCTGAAATCAATCGTACGTCATGATGAAGTCATGAGTTCAATCCAAAACGGTCGCTACGTTTCCAAAAAGTACTTTTGGGGCCTAAACGGACGCCGTTTACAAGAGATATGCTCAATTCTTCGAACGCCGACTCTCCAAGCGTTCCAAATATAAAAGTGCTCATTCTTTTGTAAAATGGCCGAAATCCTTCGAACATCACGATGAACTTGTGAGTTCAATCCAAAACGGTCGCTACATTTCCAAAAAGTACTTATGGGCCCAAAACGGATGCCGTGTCCAAAAGTTACGCTCAATTCTTCGTACGCCAACTCTCCAAGCGTTCCAAATATGCAAGTGCTCATTCTTTCGAAAAATGGCCGAAATCACTAATACGTCACGATGAAGTCGTGAGTTCAATCCAAAACGGTCACTACATTTCCAAAAAGTACTTATGGGCCGAAAACGAACATCGTGTGCAAAAGTTACGCTCAATTCTTCGTACGCCGACTCTCCAAGCGTTCCAAATATGCAAGTTCTCATTCTTTCAAAAAATGACAGAAATCCCTCATACGTCACGACGAAGTGGTGAGTTCAATCCAAAACACTCGTTACATTTCTGAGAAATACTAATGGAGCCAAAACGGACGCCGTTCGCAAAAGTTACGCTCAATTCTTCGAACGCCGACAATCCAAGCGTTCCAAATATAAAAGTGCTAATTCTTCCAAAAAATGGTCGAAACCCCTCATACGTCACGACGAAGTTGTGAGTTCAATCCAAAACGGTCGCTATATTTCCAAAAAGTACTTATGGGCCCAAAACGGAGACCGTGTGCAAAGGTTACGCTCAATTCTTCGTACGCCGATTCTCCAAGCGTTCCAAATATGCAAGCGCTCATTCTTTCGAAAAATGGCAAAATCCCTCGTAATTCATGATAAAGTCGTGAGTTCAATCCAAAACGGTTGCTACATTTCTGAAAAGTACTTATGGGCCCAAAACGGACGCCGTTTGTAAAAGTTACGCTCAATTCTTCGAACGTCGACAATCCAAGCGTTCCAAATATAAAAGTGCTCATTCTTTTGAAAAATGGCTGAAATCCCTCGAACGTCATGACGAAGTTGTGAGTTCATTCCAAAACGGTCGCTACATTTCCAAAAAGTACTTATGGGCCGAAAACGGACACCGTGTGAAAAAGTTACGCTCAATTCTTCGAACGCCGACTCTCCAAGCGTTCCAAATATGTAAGTGCTCATTCTTTCGAAAAATGGCCGAAATCCCTCGTATGTCACTATGAAGTCGTGAGTTCGATCCAAAACGGTTGCTACATTTCTGAAAAGTACTTATGGCCCCAAAATGGTCGCCGTTTGCAAAAGTTACGCTCAATTCTTCGAACGCCGATAATCCAAGCGTTCCAAATATAAAAGTGCACATTCTTTCGAAAAATGGCCGGAATCACTAATACGTCACGATGAACTCATGAGTTCAATCCAAAACGGTCGCTACATTTCCAAAAAGTACTTATGGGCCGAAAACGGACACCGTGTGCAAAAGTTACGCTCAATTCTTCGTAGGCCGACTCTCCAAGCGTTCCAAATATGCAAGTGCTCATTCTTTCGAAAAATTGCCGAAATCAATCGTGCTTCATGATGAAGTCATGAGTTCAATCCAAAACGGTCGCTACATTTCCAAAAAGTACTTTTGGGGCCTAAACGGACGCTGTTTGCAAGAGATATGCTCAATTCTTCGAACGCCGACTCTCCAAGCGTTCCAAATATAAAAGTGCTCATTCTTTTGAAAAATGGCCGAAATCC
>NW_019268090.1:0-237 GCF_002742605.1 Olea europaea var. sylvestris
GCTCATTCTTTCGAAAAATGGGCGAAATCCCTCATACGTCACGACGAAGTTGTGAGTTCAATCCAAAATGGTCGCTGCATTTCAAAAAAGTACTCATGGGCCCAAAACGGACACCGTGTGCAAAAGTTACGCTCAATTCTTCGTACGCAGACAATCCATGCCTTCCAAATATAAAAGTGCTCATTCTTTCGAAAAATGGCCGAAATCCCTCATACGTCACGACGAAGTTGTGAGTTC
>NW_019268090.1:4883-5125 GCF_002742605.1 Olea europaea var. sylvestris
ACCTCACGACGAAGTGGTGAGTTCAATCCAAAAGGGTCGCTACATTTTCGAAAAGTACTTAATGGCCCAAAACGGACACCGTGTGCAAATGTTAGGCTCAATTCTTCGAACGTCGACATTCGATGCCTTCCAAATATGAAAGCGCACATTCTTTCGAAGAATGGGTGAAATTCCTGATACGTCACGATGAAGTAGTGAGTTCAATCCAAAACGGTCGCTACATTTCCAAAAAGTACTTATGG
>NW_019268091.1:0-5124 GCF_002742605.1 Olea europaea var. sylvestris
CGGGGGCAATTTCGTCATTTTTTGCAATGGTGTCGAAATGGGCTCAAATTTGACAGGTTGATCGGGTACAAAAATCGCGCCGGAGGCTATTTCGTCTTTTTTCGCGACTGTGTCGAAATTGGCTAAAATTTGACAGGTTTATCGGAAACAAGAATCGCGCTGGGGGCAATTTCGTCATTTTTGCAATGGTGTCGGAATGGGCTCAAATTTGACATGTTGATCATGAACAAAAACCGCGCCGGGGCAATTTCGTCATTTTTCGCGACTGTGTCGGAATGGGCTAAAATTTGACTGGTTCATCGGAAACAAAAATCGCGCCGGGGGCAATTTCGTCATTTTTCGCGACTGTGTCAGAATTGGCTAAAATTTGACAGGTTGATCGGAAACAAAAATCGCGCCGGGGGCAATTTCGTCATTTTTCGCGACTGTGTCAGAATTGGCTAAAATTTGACAGGTTGATCGGAAACAAAAATCGCGCCGGGGGCAATTTCGTCATTTTTCGCGACTGTGTCAGAATTGGCTAAAATTTGACAGGTTGATCGGAAACAAAAATCGCGCCAGGGGCAATTTCGTAATTTTTCGCGACTTTGTCGGAATTGAATGAAATTTGGCAGGTTCATCGGAAATAAAAATCGCGCCGGGGGCAATTCCGTCATTTTTCGCGACTGTGTCGGAATGGTCTAAAATTTGACTGGTTCATAGGAAACAAAAATCGCGCCTGGGGCAAATTCGTCATTTTTCGCGACTATGTCGGAACGGGCTCAAATTTGACAGGTTGATCGAGAACAAAAACCGTGCCGGGGGCAATTTCGTCATTTTTCGCGACTGTGTCGAAATTTGCTAAAATTTGACAGGTCGATCGGAAACAAAAACCGCGCAGTTGGCAATTTCGTCATTTTTCGCGACTGTGTCGGAATGGGCTAAAATTTGACTGGTTCATCGGAAACGAAAACCTGCGCCGGGGGCAATTTCGTCATTTTTCGCGACTGTGTCAGAATTGGTTAAAATTTGACAGGTTGATCGGAAACAAAAATCGCGCCGGGGGCAATTTCGTAATTTTTCTCGACTGTGTCGGAATTGAATGAAATTTGGCAGGTTCATCGGAAATAAAAATTGCGCCGGGGGCTTTTCCGTCATTTTTCGCGACTGTGTCGGAATGGTCTAAAATTTGACTGGTTCATAGGAAACAAAAATTGCGCCGGGGACAAATTCGTCACTTTTCGCGACTATGTCGGAACGGGCTCAAATTTGACAGGTTGATTGAGAACAAAAACTGCGCCGGGGGTAATTTCGTCATTTTTCGCGACTGTGTCGAAATTGGCTAAAATTTGACAGGTCGATCGGAAACAAAAACCGCGCCGTGGGCAATTTCGTCATTTTTCGCGACTGTGTCGGAATGGTCTAAAATTTGACTGATTGATCGGAAACGAAAACCTGCGCCGGGGGCAATTTCGTCATTTTTCGCCACTGTGTCGGAATGGGCTGAAATTTGGCAGGTTGATCGGAAATAAAAATCGCGCCGGGGACTATTTCGTCATTTTTTGAGACTGTGTCGGAATGGTATAAAATTTGACTGGTTGATCGGAAACAAAAATCACGCCGGGGGCAATTTCGTCATTTTTCGCCAGTGTGTCGGAATGGGCTGAAATTTGACTGGTTGATCGGAAACAAAATTCGCGCCAGGGGCAATTTCGTCATTTTTCGTGACTGCGTCGGAATGGGCTAAAATTTGACAGGTTGATCGGAAATAAAAATCGCGTCGGGGGCAATTTCGTCATTTTTTGCAATGGTGTCGAAATGGGCTCAAATTTGACGGGTTGATCGGGAACAAAAATCGCGCCGGGGGCAATTTCGTCATTTTTCGCGACGGTGTCGGAATGAGCTAAAATTTGACAGGTTGATCGAAAACAATAACTCCGCCAGGGGCAACTCCGTCATTTTTTGCGATGGTGTCGAAATGGTCTAAAATTTGACTGGTTGATCTGAAACAAAAACCGAGCCAGGGGGAATTTAGTCATTTATCGCGAATATGTCGGAATGTGCTGAAATTTGGCAGGTTGATCGGAAATAAAAATCGCGCCGGGGGCAATTTCGTCTTTTTTCGCGACTGTGTCGGAATGAATTAAAATCTGACTGGTTGATCGGAAACAAAAATCGCACCGGGGGCAAATTCGTCATTTTTCGAGACTTTGTCGGAATTGTCTCAAATTTTATAGGTTGATCGTGAACAAAAATCGAGCCGGGGAAATTTCGTCACTTTTCGCTACTGTGTCGGAATGGGCTCAAATTTGACAGGTTGATCGGGAACAAAAATCGCGACGGGGGCAATTTCGTCATTTTTCGCGACTGTGTCGAAATTGGCTAAAATTTGACAGGTTTATCGGAAACAAGAATCGCGCTGGGGGCAATTTCGTCATTTTTGCAATGGTGTCGGAATGGGCTCAAATTTGACATGCTGATCATGAACAAAAACCGCGCCGGGGCAATTTCGTCATTTTTCGCGACTGTGTCGGAATGGACTCAAATTTGACGGGTTGGTCGGAAACAAAAATCGTGCTGGGTGCGATTTCGTCATTTTTCGCGACTGTGTCGGAATGGGCTAAAATTTGACTGGTTCATCAGAAACAAAAATCGCGCCGGGGGCAATTTCGTCATTTTTCGCGACTGTGTCAGAATTGGCTAAAATTTGACAGGTTGATCGGAAACAAAAATCGCGCCAGGGGCAATTTCGTAATTTTTCGCGACTTTGTCGGAATTGAATGAAATTTGGCAGGTTCATCGGAAATAAAAATCTTGCCGGGGGCAATTCCGCCATTTTTCACGACTGTGTCGGAATGGTCTAAAATTTGACTGGTTCATAGGAAACAAAAATCGCGCCGGGGGCAAATTCGTCACTTTTCGCGACTATCTCGGAACGGGCTCAAATTTGACAGGTTGATCGAGAACAAAAACTGCGCCGGGGATAATTTCGTCATTTTTTGCGACTGTGTCGAAATTGGCTAAAATTTGACAGGTCGATCGGAAACAAAAATCGCGCCGTGGGCAATTTCGTCATTTTTCGCGACTGTGTCGGAATGGTCTAAAATTTGACTGGTTGATCGGAAACGAAAACCTGCGCCGGGGGCAATTTCGTCATTTTTCGCCACTGTGTCGGAATGGGCTGAAATTTGGCAGGTTGGTCGGAAATAAAAATCGCGCCGGGGACTATTTCGTCATTTTTTGAGACTGTGTCGGAATGGTATAAAATTTGACTGGTTGATCGGAAACAAAAATCACGCCGGGGGAAATTTCGTCATTTTTCGCCAGTGTGTAGGAATGGGCTGAAATTTGACTGGTTGATCGGAAACAAAATTCGCGCCAGGGGCAATTTCGTCATTTTTCGTGACTGCGTCGGAATGGGCTAAAATTTGACAGGTTGATCGGAAATAAAAATCGCGTCGGGGGCAATTTCGTCATTTTTTGCAATGGTGTCGAAATGGGCTCAAATTTGACGGGTTGATCGGGAACAAAAATCGCGCCGGGGGCAATTTCGTCATTTTTCGCGACGGTGTCGGAATGAGCTAAAATTTGACAGGTTGATCGAAAACAATAACTGCGCCAGGGGCAACTCCGTCATTTTTTGCGATGGTGTCGGAATGGTCTAAAATTTGACTGGTTGATCTGAAACAAAAACCGAGCCAGGGGGAATTTAGTCATTTTTCGCGAATATGTCGGAATGTTCTGAAATTTGGCAGGTTGATCGGAAATAAAAATCGCGCCGAGGGCAATTTCGTCTTTTTTCGCGACTGTGTCGGAATGAATTAAAATCTGACTGGTTGATCGGAAACAAACATCGCACCGGGGGCAAATTCGTCATTTTTCGAGACTTTGTCGGAATTGGCTCAAATTTTACAGGTTGATCGTGAACAAAAACCGCGCCGGGGAAATTTCGTCATTTTTCGCTACTGTGTCGGAATGGGCTCAAATTTGACAGGTTGATCGGGAACAAAAATCGCGACGGGGGCAATTTCGTCATTTTTCGCGATTGTGTCGGAATTGGCTTAAATTTGACAGGTTTATCGGAAACAAGAATCGCGCTGGGGGCAATTTCGTCATTTTTACAATGGTGTCGGAATGGGCTCAAATTTGACATGTTGATCATGAACAAAAACCGCGCCGGGTGCAATTTCTTCATTTTTCGCCACTGTGTCGGAATGGGCTGAAATTTTGCAGGTTGATCAGAAATAAAAATCGCGCCGAGGGCAATTTCGTCATTTTTCGCGACTGTGTCGAAATTGGCTAAAATTTGAAAGGTTTCGGAAACAAGAATCGCGCCGAGGGCAATTTCGTCATTTTTGCAATGGTGTCGGAATGGGCTCAAATTTGAGAGGTTGATCGGGAACAAAAACCGCGCCGGGCATAATTTCGTCAAATTTCGCGACTGTGTTGGAATGGGCTGAAATTTGGTAGTTGATCTGGAACAAAAACCGCGCCGGGGCAATTTCGTCATTTTTCGCGACTGTGTCGGAATGGACTCAAATTTGACAGGTTGATCGGAAACAAAAACCGTGCCGGGTACAAATTCGTCATTTTTTGCGACTGTGTCGGAATGGACTCAAATTTAATAGGTTGATCAAGAACAAAAATGGCGCCGGGGGCAATTTCGTCAATTTTTGCGGCTGTGTCGAAATTGGCTAAAATTTGACAGGTTGATCGGAAACAAGAATCGCGCCGGGGCCAATTTCGTCATTTTTCGCGCCTGTGTCAGAATGGGCTCAAATTTGACAGGTTGATCGGGAACAAAAATCGCGCTGGGGGCAATTTCGTCATTTTTCGCGACAGTGTCGAAATTGGCTAAAATTTGACAGGTTTATTGGAAACAAGAATGGCGCTGGGGGCAATTTCGTCGTTTTTCCAATGGTGTCGGAATGGGCTCAAATTTGACATGTTGATCATGAACAAAAATCGCGCCGGGGCAATTTCGCCATTTTTCGCGGCTGTGTCGGAATGGACTCAAATTTGACGGGTTGGTCGGAAACAAAAACCGTGCTGGGTGCGATTTCGTCATTTTTCGCGACTGTGTCGGAATGGTCTAAAATTTGACTGGTTCAAAGGAAACAAAAATCGCGCTGGGGGCAATTTCGT
>NW_019268092.1:0-5123 GCF_002742605.1 Olea europaea var. sylvestris
TTGCCCCTGGCGCTACTTTTGTTTCCGATCAACCTGTCAAATTTCGGCCCATTCCGACACCGTCGCGAAAAATGACGAAATTGCCTCTGGCGCGATTTTCTTTTTTGATCAACCTGTCAAATTTCAGCCCATTCGGACACCGTAGCGACAAATGATGAAATTACCCTACGCGCGACTTTTGTTTAAGATCAACCTGTCAAATTTCAGCCCATTCCTACACCGTCGCGAAAAATGACGAAATTGGACCTCTCAAGATTTTTGTTTTCGATCAACCTGTCGAATTTCAGCCCATTCCGACACCGCCGCTATAAATGATTAAATTGTCCCTGGCGTGACTTTTGTTTCCGATCAACCTATCAAATTTCAGCCCATTCTAACACAGTCGCGATAAATGACGAAATTGGCCCTGGCGCGGCTTTCGTTTCCGATGAACCTGTCAAATTTCAGCCCACTCCGACACCGTCAAGACAAATGACGAAATTGCTCCAGGCGCAACTTTTGTTTAAGATCAACATGTCAAATTTCAGCCCATTCTGACGCCGTCGCGAAAAATGATGAAATTGCCCTTGGCGTGACTTTTGTCTCCGATCAACCTATCAAATATCAGCCCATTCCAACACCGTCGCGACAAATGATGAGATTACCCCTGGCACGACTTTCGTTTAAGATCAACCTGTCAAATTTCTGTCCATTCCGACACCGTCGCGAAAAATGACGAAATTGGCCCTGGCAAGATTTTTGCTTCCGATCAACCTGTCAAATTTCAGCCCATTCTGACACCGCCGCTATAAATGACGAAATTGCCCTGGCACGATTTTTGTTTCCGATCTACCAGTCAAATTTCACCCCATTCGGACACCGTTGCGTTAAATGACGAAATTAACCCTAGCGCGGTTTTCGTTTCCGATCAACCTATCAAATATCAGGCCATTCCGACACCGTCGCGACAAATGACAAAATTGCCCCTGGCACGACTTTTGTTTAAGATCAACCTGTTAAATTTTCGCTCATTCCGACACCGTCGGGAAAAATGACAAAATTGCCCCTGGCACGATTTTTGTTTCTGATCAACCAGTCAAATTTCAACTCATCCGCTATAAATGATGAAATTTACCCTGGCGCGAGTTTTGTTTCTGAGCAACCTGTTAAATTTCAGCCCATTCCGACACCGTCGCGTTAAATGACGAAATTGCCCCTGGCGCGGTTTACGTTTTCGATCAACTGGTCAAATTTCAGCCCATTCCAAAACCGCTGTTATAATTGATGAAATTGCCCCTGGCGCGACTTTTGTTTCCGATAAACCTGTCAAATTTCAGCCCATTCCGACACCATCTCGATAAATGACGAAATTGCCCCCGGCGCGATTTTCGTTGCCGATCGACCTGTCAAATTTTGGCCCATTCCGACACCGTCGCGACAAAGGACGAAATTACCCAAGGCGTGACTTTTGTTTAAGATCAACCTATCAAATTTCAGCCTATTGCTACACCATCGCGAAAAATGACGAAATTGCCCTTGGCACGACTTTTGTTTTCGATCAACCTGTCAAATTTCAGCACATTCCGACACCGCCACTATAAATGACGAAATTGTCCCTGGCGCGACTTTTGTTTCCGATCAACCTATCAAATTTCAGCCCATTCCGACATAGTCGCGATAAATGACGAAATTGCACCTGGTGCGACTTTTGTTTAAGATCAACCTATCAAATTTCTGCCCATTCCTACACCGTCGCGAAAAATGTGAAATTGTCCCTGGCACGATTTTTGTTTCCGATCAACCTGTCAAATTTAAGACGATTTCGACACAGTTGCGAAAAATGACGAAATTGCCCTTGGCGCGATTTTCGGTTCCGATCAGCGTGTCAAATTTCAGCCCATTCTGATACCGTAGCGAAAAATGATGAAATTGCCCCTGTCGCGACTTTTTTTCCGATCAACTGGCAAATTTCAGCCCATTCCGACACCGTTGTGACAAATAACGAAATTGCTCCAGGCGCAACATTTGTTTAAGATCAACCTGTCAAATTTCAGCCCATTCTGACACCGTCGCGAAAAATGATGAAATTGCCCCTGGCGCGACTTTTGTTTCCGATCAATCTATCAAATATCAGACCATTCTGACACCGTCGCAACAAATGACGAAATTACCCCTGGCACGATTTTTGTTTCCGATCAACCAGTCAAATTTAAGCCCTTTCAGACACCGTCTCGTTAAATGACGAAATTGCCCCTGGTGCGACTTTTGTTTTCAATCAACCTGTCAAATTTCAGACCATTTCAACACAATCACGATAAATGACGAAATTGCCCCTGGCGCGATTTTCGTTTCCAATCAACCTGTCAAATTTCAGCCCATTCTGATGCCGTCGCGAAAAATGACGAAATTGCTCCTGGCTTGACTTTTGTTTACGATCAGCCTGTCAAATTTTAGCCCATTCCTACGCCGTCGCGAGAAATGACGAAGTTGCCCCTGGCGCAGTTTTCGATTTCGATCAACCTGTCAAATTTCAGCCCATTCCGACACCGTCGCTATAAATGACGAAATTGTCCCTGGCGCGACTTTTGCTTCCGATCAACCTATCAAATTTCAGCCCATTCCGACACAACCGCGATAAATGACGAAATTACACCTGGTGCGACTTTTGTTTAAGATCAACCTATCAAATTGCAGCCCATTCCTACACCGTCGTGAAAAATGACGAAATTGCCCCAGGCACGATTTTTGTTTCCGATCAACCTGTCAAATTTTAGACCATTCCGATAACGACGCTATAAATGACTAAATTGCCCCTAGCGCGACTTTTGTTTCCGATCAACCTGTAAAATTTCTGCCCATTCTGACACAGTTGCGATAAATGATGAAATTGCCCTTGGCGCGATTTTCGGTTCCGATCAACATGTCAAATTTCAACCCATTCTGATACCGTCGCGAAAAATGACGAAATTGCCCGTGTCGCGACTTTTGTTTCCAATCAATTTGTCAAATTTCAGCCCATTCCGACACTGCCGCTATGAATGACTATATTGTCCCTAGCGCGACTTTTGTTTCCGATCAACCTATCAAATTTCAGCCCATTCCGACACAGTCGTGATAAATGACGAAATTGCACCTGGTGCGACTTTTGTTTAAGATCAACCTATCAAATTTCAGCCCATTCCTACAACGTCGCGAAAAATGACGAAATTGCCCCTAGCACGATTTTTGTTTCCGATCAACCTGTGAAATTTCAGACCATTCCGATAACGTCGTAATTAATGACGAAATTGCCCCTGGCGTGACTTTTGTTTCCGGTCAACCTGTCAAATTTCAGTCCATTCCGACACAGTTGCGATAAATGACGAAATTGCCCTTGGCGCGATTTTCGGTTCCGATCAACGTGTCAAATTTTAGCCCATTCTGATACCGTCGCGAAAAATGACGAAATTGCCCCTGTCGCGACTTTTGTTTCCGATCAACCAGCCAAATTTCAGCCCATTCCGACACCGTTGCGACAAATGACGAAATTGCTCCAGGCGCAACATTTGTTTAAGATCAACCTGTCAAATTTCAGCCCATTCTGACACCGTCGCGAAAAATGATGAAATTGCCCCTGGCGTGACTTTTGTTTCCTATCAGCCTATCAAATATCAGCCCATTCCGACTCCGTCGTAACAAATTACGAAATTGCCCCTGGCACGATTTTTGTTTCCGATCAACCAGTCAAATTTCAGCCCTTTCAGACACTGTCTCGTTAAATGACGAAATTGCCCCCGGGCGCGACTTATGTTTCCGATCAACCTGTAAAATTTCAGACCATTCCGACACAGTCGCGATAAATGACGAAATTGCCCCTGGCGCGGTTTTCGTTTCCGATCAACCTGTCAAATTTCAGCCCATTCTGATGCCGTCGCGAAAAATGACGAAATTGCCCCTTGCTTGACTTTTGTTTACGATCAACCTGTCAAATTTCAGCCCATTTCTACGCCGTTACGAGAAATGACGAAGTTGCCCCTGGCGCGATCTTCGATTCCGATCGACTTGTCAAATATCAGCCCATTCCTACGCCGTCGCGACAAATGACGAAATTGCCCCTGGCGCGACTTTTGTTTAAGATCAACCTGTCAAATTTTTGCCCATTCCGACACCGTCGCAAAAAATGACGAAATTGCCCCTGGTACGATTTTTATTTCCGATCAACCAGTCAAATTTTAGCACATTCGACACCGTCGCGATAAATGACGAAATAGCCCCTGGTGCGATTTTCGTTTCCTATCAACCTGTCAAATTTCAGCCCATTCTGACACCGTCGCTATAAATGATAAATTTGCCCCTGGCGCTACTTTTGTTTCCGATCAACCTGTCAAATTTCGGTCCATTCCGACACCGTCGCGAAAAATGACGAAATTGCCTCTGGTGCGGTTTTCTTTTTTGATCAACCTGTCAAATTTCAGCCCATTCGGACACCGTAGCGACAAATGATGAAATTACCCTACGCGCGACTTTTGTTTAAGATCAACCTGTCAAATTTCAGCCCATTCCTACACCGTCGCGAAAAATGACGAAATTGGACCTCTCAAGATTTTTGTTTTCGATCAACCTGTCGAATTTCAGCCCATTCCGACACCGCCGCTATAAATGATTAAATTGTCCCTGGCGTGACTTTTGTTTCCGATCAACCTATCAAATTTCAGCCCATTCTGACACAGTCGCGATAAATGACGAAATTGGCCCTGGCGCGGCTTTCGTTTCCGATGAACCTGTCAAATTTCAGCCCACTCCGACACCGTCAAGACAAATGACGAAATTGCTCCAGGCGCAACTTTTGTTTAAGATCAACCTGTCAAATTTCAGCCCATTCTGACGCCGTCGCGAAAAATGATGAAATTGCCCTTGGCGTGACTTTTGTCTCTGATCAACCTATCAAATATCAGCCCATTCCAACACCGTCGCGACAAATGATGAGATTACCCCTGGCACGACTTTCGTTTAAGATCAACCTGTCAAATTTCTGTCCATTCCGACACCGTCGTGAAAAATGACGAAATTGGCCCTGGCAAAATTTTTGCTTCCGATCAACCTGTCAAATTTCAGCCCATTCTGACACCGCCGCTATAAATGACGAAATTGCCCTGGCACGATTT
>NW_019268093.1:0-5122 GCF_002742605.1 Olea europaea var. sylvestris
TCCGCCGACTCTCCAAGCGTTCTAAATATGTAAAGCGCTCATTCTTTCAAAAAACGGCTAAAATCCCTCGTACGTCACGATGAGTGGTGAGTTCAATCCAAAACGGTCACTACATTTCCAAAAATACTTATGGGCCCAAAACGGACACCGTGTGCAAAAGTTACGCTCAATTCTTCGTCCGCAAACTCTCCAAGCGTTCTAAATATGCAAGTGCTCATTCTTTCATAAAATTGTCAAAATCCCTCGTACATCACGATGAAGTTGTGTGTTCAATCCAAAACGGTCGCTACATTTCCAAAAAGTACTTATGGGCCCAAAACGAACACCGTGTGCAAAAGTTATGCTCAATTCTTCGTCCGCCGACGCTCGAAGCGTTCTAAATATGCAAGTGCTCATTCTTTCGAAAAATGGCTTCACGTCCCCATACGTCACGACGAAGTGGTGAGTTCAATCCAAAACGGTCGCTACATTTCCAAAAAAGTTCTTATGGGTCCAAAACGAACGTCGTGTGCAAAAGTTACGCTCAATTCTTCGTCCGCCGACTCTCCAAGCGTTCTAAATATGCAAGTGCTCATTCTTTCGAAAAATGGCGAAAATCCCACGTGCGTCACGATGAAGTGGTGAGTTCAATCCAAAACGGTCGCTACATTTCCAAAAAGTACTTATGGGCCCAAAACGGACACGTGTGCAAAAATTACGCTCAATTCTTCATCCGCCGACTCTCCAAGCGTTCTCCATATACAAGCGCTCATTCCTTCAAAAAATGGCCAAAATCGCTCGTACGTCACGACGAAGTGGTGAGTTCAAACCAAAACGGTCGCTACATTTCCAAAAAGTACTTATGGGCCCAAAACGGACACCGTGTACAAAAATTACGCTCAATTTTTCGTATGCCGACAATCCTAGCGTTCCAAATATGAAAGTGCCCATTCTTTCTAAAAATGGCTGAACTCCCCCATACGTCACGACGAAGTTGTGAGTTCAATCCAAAACGGTCGCTACATTTCCAAAAAGTACTTATGGGCCTAAAACGACACCATGTGCAAAAGTTACGCTCAATTCTTCGTACGCCGACAATCCTAGCGTTCCAAATATGCAAGTGCCCATTCTTTCAAAAAATGGCTGAGCTCTCCCATACGTCACGACGAAGTGGCGAGTTCAGTCCAAAACGGTCGCTACATTTTGAAAAGGTACTTATGGGCCCAAAACGGACGCCGTTTGTAAAGGTTACGCTCAATTCTTCGTACGCCGACAATCCAAGCGTTCCAAATATGCAAGTGCTCATTCCTTCGAAAAATTGCCGAAATCCCTCGTACGTCACGACGAAGTGGTGAGTTAAATCCAAAATGGTTAAACATTTCCAAAAAGTTCTTATGGGCCCAAAACGGACACCGTGTGCAAAAGTTACGCTCAATTCTTCGTACGCTGACAATCCAAGCTTTCCAAATATGCAAGTGCTCATTCTTTCGAAAAATTGATGAAATCCCTCATACGTCAAGACGAAGTGGTGAGTTCAATCCAAAACGGTCAAACATTTCCAAAAAGTACTTATGGGCCAAAAATGGACACTGTGTGCAAAAGTTACGCTCAATTCTTCGTCCGCCGACTCTCCAAGCGTTCTAAATATGTAAAGTGCTCATTCTTTCAAAAAATGGCTAAAATCCATCGTACGTCACGATGAAGTGGTGAGTTCAATCCAAAACGGTCGCTACATTTCCAAAAAGTACTTATGGGCCCAAAACGCGCACTTGTGCAAAAGTTACGCTCAATTCTTCGTACGCCAACAATCCAAGCGTTCCAAATAGCAAGTGCTCATTCTTTTGAAAAATGGCTTAACTCCCCCATACGTCATGACGAAGTGGCGAGTTCAATCCAAAACGGTACTACATTTCCAAAAAGTTCTTATGGGCCCAAAACGGACGCCATGTTCAAAAGTTACGCTCAATTCTTCGTCCGCCGACTCTCCAAGCGTTCTAAATATGCAAGTGCTCATTCTTTCGAAAAATGGCCAAAATCTCTTGTGCGTCACGATGAAGTGGTGAGTTCAATCCAAAACGGTCGCTACATTTCCAAAAAGTTCTTATGGGCCCAAAACGGACGCCGTGTGCAAAAATTACGCTCAATTCTTCGTGCGCCGACAATCCAAGCGTTCCAAATATGCAAGTGCTCATTCATTTGTAAAATTGCTGAAATCCCTCATACATCACGACGAAGTGGTGAGTTCAATCCAAAACGGTCGCTACATTCCCAAAAAGTACTTATGGGCCCAAAAGTGACACCGTGTGGAAAAGTTACGCTCAATACTTCGTACGCCGACAATCCTAGCATTCCAAATATGCAAGTGCCCATTCTTTCGAAAAATGGCTGAACTCCCCCCTACGTCACAAAGAAGTTGTGTGTTCAATCCATAACGGTCGCTTTATTTCCAAAAAGTACTTATGGGCCCAAAACGGACACGTGTGCAAAAGTTACACTCAATTCTTCGTACACCGACAATCCAAGCGTTCCAAATATGCAAGTGCTCATTCTTTAGAAAAATGGCCGAAATCCCCCATACGTCACGACGAAGTGGTGAGTTCAATCCAAAACGGTCGCTACACTTCCAAAAATTACTTATGGGCCCAAAATGGACACCGTGTGCAAAAGTTACGCTCAATTCTTCGTCCGCCGACACTCCAAGCGTTCTAAATATGCAAGTGCTCATTCTTTCGAAAAATGGCGAAAATCCCTCGTACGTCACGACGAAGTGGTCAGTTCAATCCAAAATGGTCAAACATTTCCAAAAAGTACTAATGGGCCCAAAATGGACACCGTGTGACAAAGTTACGCTCAATTCTTCATCCCCCGACTCTCCAAGCGTTCAAAATATGTAAAGCGCTCATTCTTTCAAAAAATGGCTAAAATCCCTCGTACGTCACGATGAAGTGGTGAGTTCAATCCAAAACGGTCGCTACATTTCCCAAAATTTCTTAGGGGCCCAAAATGGCCACCGCGTGGAAAAGTTAGGCTCAATTCTTCGTCCGCCGACTCTCCAAGCGTTCTCAATACACAAGCGCTCATTCCTTCGAAAAATGGCCGAAATCCCTCGTACGTCACGACGAAGTGGTGAGTTCGATCTAAAATGGTCGATACATTTCCAAAAAGTTCTTATGGGCCCAAAACGGACACCGTGTGCAAAAGTTACGCTCAATTTTTCGTACGCGGACAATCCACGCGTTCCAAATATGCAAGTGCTCATTCCTTCGAAAAATTACCGAAATCCCTCGTACGTCACGACGAAGTGGTGAGTTCAATCCAAAATGGTTAAACATTTCCAAAAAGTTCTTATGGGCCCAAAACGGACACCGTGTGCAAAAGTTACGCTCAATTCTTCGTACGCTGACAATCCAAGCGTTCCAAATATGCAAGTGCTCATTCTTTCGAAAAATTGATGAAATCCCTCATACGTCAAGACGAAGTGGTGAGTTCAATCCAAAACGGTCAAACATTTCCAAAAAGTAATAATGGGCCCAAAATGGACACAGTGTGACCAAGTTACGCTCAATTCTTCGTCCGCCGACTCTCCAAGCGTTCTAAATATGTAAAGCGCTCATTCTTTCAAAAAACGGCTAAAATCCCTCGTACGTCACGATGAAGTGGTGAGTTCAATCCAAAACGGTCGCTACATTTCCTAAAAGTACTTATGGGCCCAAAACGGACACCGTGTGCAAAAGTTACGCCCAATTCTTCGTCCGCCGACTCTCCCAAGCGTTCTAAATATCTAAAGCGCTCATTCTTTCAAAAAACGGCTAAAATCCCTCGTACGTCACGATGAAGTGGTGAGTTCAATCCAAAACGGTCGCTACATTTCCAAAAATACTTATGGGCCCAAAACGGACACCGTGTGCAAAAGTTACCCTCAATTCTTCGTCCGTCGACTCTCCAAGAGTTCTAAATATGCAAGTTCTCATTCTTCGATGAAGTGGTGAGTTCAATCCAAAACAGTCGCTACATTTCCAAAAATTTCTTAGGGGCCCAAAATGGACACCGCGTGCAAAAGTTAGGCTCAATTCTTCGTCCGCCGACTCTCCAAGCGTTCTCAATACACAAGCCCTCATTCCTTCGAAAAATGGCCAAAATCACTCGTACGTCACGACGAAGTGGTGAGTTCAATCCAAAACGGTCGCTACATTTCCAAAAAGTACTTATGGGCCCAAAACGGACACCGTGTGCAGAAGTTACGCTCAATTCTTCGTACGCCGACAATCCTAGCGTTCCAAATATGAAAGTGCCCATTCTTTCAAAATATGGCTGAATTCCCCATACGTCACGACGAATTGTGAGTTCAATCCAAAACGGTCGCAACATTTCCAAAAAGTACTTGCGGGCCCAAAATGACGCCGTGTGCAAAAGTTACGCTCAATTCTTCGTACGCCGACAATCTTAGCGTTCCAAATATGAAAGTGCCCATTCTTTAAAAAAATGGCTGAACTCCCCCATACGTCACGACGAAGTGGTGAGTTAAATCCAAAACGGTCACTACATTTCCAAAAATACTTATGGGCCCAAAACGGACACCGTGTGCAAAAGTTACGCTCAATTCTTCGTCCGCCGACTCTCCAAGCGTTCTAAATATGCAAGTGCTCATTCTTTCGTAAAATGGTCAAAATCCCTCGTACGTCACGATGAAGTTGTGTGTTCAATCCAAAACGGTCGCTACATTTCCAAAAAGTACTTATGGGCCCAAAACGAACACCGTGTGCAAAAGTTACGCTCAATTCTTCGTCCGCCGACGCTCGAAGCGTTCTAAATATGCAAGTGCTCATTCATTTGAAAAATGGCTTAACTCCCCCATACGTCACGACGAAGTGGTGAGTTCAATCCAAAATGGTCGCTACATTTCCAAAAAAGTTCTTATGGGTCCAAAACGAACGTCGTGTGCAAAAGTTACGCTCAATTCTTCGTCCGTCGACTCTCCAAGCGTTCTAAATATGCAAGTGCTCATTCTTTCGAAAAATGGCCAAAATCCCTCGTGCATCACGATGAAGTGGTGAGTTCAGTCCAAAACGGTCGCTACATTTCCAAAAAGTACTTATGGGCCCAAAACGGACACGTGTGCAAAAGTTACGCTCAATTCTTCGTA
>NW_019268094.1:0-5121 GCF_002742605.1 Olea europaea var. sylvestris
TTCAACAGACACGTGACAACAATACGAGTGTCAAACAACGTGTCAAAAATTAGTGTACAAATAGCAAAGTTCAATCGGTAAGAAGCTTGTTACATGTACACTATGGTGTACAATTAAGATTACACTTTGCCTCGCGACATTATCCTGTTGGACTATTTAAATTTCAAATAGTTGTCCCATCCAATTGACACTTGACAACAATGCAAGTGTCAAACAACGTGTCAAAAATCAGTGTACAAATAGCAAAGTTCAATCGGTAAGAACCTTGCTACAATTATATGATGGTGTACACTTTAGTTGACACTTTGCCATATCACATAACCCTGCTGGACTATTTAAATTTCAAACAATTTTTCCATCCAATTGACACTTGACAACAATACTGGTGTCAAACAACGTGTCAAAAATTGGTGTACAAATAGCAAAGTTCAATCGGCAATGACCTTGCTAAATGTACACTATGGTGTACACTTTAGTTTACACTTTTCTACGGGACATCACCCCGTTAGACAATATAATGTTTAAACAGTTTTTTCATCCAATTGACATTTGACAACAATGCAAGTGTCAAACAACGTGTCAAAAGTTAGTGTAAAAATAGCAAAGTTCAACCAGTAAGAACCTTGCAATATGTACACTATGGTGTACACTTTAGTTTACCCTTTGCCATGTGACATTACCCAGTTGGACAGTTTAAATTTCAAACAGTTTTCCCATCCAAATGAAACTTGACAACAATGTAAGTGTCGAACAATGTGTCAAAAATCAGTGTACAAATATCAATGTTCACTCGATAAGGACCTACCTACATGTGCACTATGGTGTATACTTTAGTTTACACTTTTCCAATTGACATTACCCTGTCAGACAGTAAAAATTTTGAACATTTTTCCCATCCAATTGACACTAGACAACAATGCAAGTGTCAAACAACGTGGCGAAAATCGGTGTACAAATAGCAAAGTTCAATCGGTAAGAACCTTGCTACATTTACAATATGGTGTACACTTTGCCACATGACATTACCCCGTTGGATAGTTTAAATTTCAAACAGTTTTTCCATCCAATTGACACTAGACAACAATGCAAGTGTCAAAAACGTGTCCAAAATCTGTATACAAATAGCAAAGTTCAATCGGCAAGGACCTTGCTACATTACACTATGATGTACACTTAAGTTTACACTTTGTCACGTGACATTACCCTGTTGGACAGTTTAAATTTCAAAGTGTTTTCCCATCCAATTGACACTTGATAGTAATGCAAGTGTCAAACAACATCTCAAAAATCAGTGTACAAATGGCAAAGTTCACTCGGTATGAACCATGCTGCATGTACACTGTGGTGTACACTTTAGTTTACACTTCACCATACGACATTTTCCTGCTAGACAGTCTGAATTTTAAAGAGTTTTCCCATCTAATTGACACTTGACAACAATGCAAGTGTCAAACAATGTGTCAAAAATCAGTGTATAAATAGCAAAGTTCAATCGGTAAGAACCTTGCTACATGTACACTATGGCGTACACTTTAGTTTACAATTTACCAGGCGACATTATCCTGTTGGACAGTATAAATTTCACGTGGCAAAGGATAAACTAAAGTGTACACCATAGTGTACATGTAACAAGGTTCTTATCGATTGAACTTTACTATTTGTACACCGATTTTTGATACGTCGTTTGACACTTGCATTGTTGTCAAGTGTGAATTGGATGGAAAAACTATTGAAAATTTATACTGTCCAACAGGGTAATGTCGCGAGGCAAAGTGTAACTAAATTGTACACCATAGTGTCCATGTAGCAAGCTTCTTACCGATTGAACTTTGCTATTTGTACACTGATTTTTGACACGTTGTTGGACACCCGCATTGTTGTCATGTGTTAATTGGATGGGAAAACTATTTGAAATTTAAACAGTCCACCAGGGTAATGTCACGTGGCAAAGTGTAAAGTAAAGTGTACACCATCGTATACTTGTAGCAAGGTTCTTACCGATTGAACTTTGCTATTTGTACACCAATTTTTGACACGTTGTTTGACACTTGCACTGTTGTCAAAGTTCAATCGGCAAGGACCTTGTTACATTACACTACGGGGTACACTCTAGTTTATACTTTGCCATGTGACATTACCCTGCTGGACAGTTTAAATTTCAAACAGTTTTCCTATCCAATTGACACTTGACAACAATGCAAGTGTCAAACAACATGTTAAAAATTAGAGTATAAATAGCAAAGTTCACTCTGCATGAACCATGCTACATGTACACTATGATGTACACTTTAGTATACACTTTGCCACGTGACATTACCTTGCTGGATAGTTTAAATTTCAAACAGTTTTCCCATCTAATTGTCACTTGACGACAATGTAAGTATCAAACAACGTGTCCAAAATTAGTGTACAAATAGTAATGTTCAATCGATAAGGACCTAGCTACATGTACACTATGGTGTACACTTTATTTTACACTTTGCCAAGTGACATTACCATGTTAGACAATATAAATTTCGAATAGGTTTTCCATCCAAATAACACTTGACAACAATGCAAGTTTCTAACAACCTGTCAAAAATCGGTGTACAAGTAGCAAAGTTCATCGGTATGAATTTTGCTACATGTACACTATGGTGTACAATTTAATTTACTCTTTGCCACATGACATTACCCTGTTGGATATTTTAAATGTCAAAAAAGTTTTCCCACCCAATTGACACTGGACAACAACGCAATTGTCAAACAACGTGTCCAAAATCTGTGTACAAATAACAAAGTTCATTGGTAAGGACCTTTCCACATTGCAATGTGGTGTAAACTTTAGTTTACTCTTTGCCACGTGACATTACCCTATTGGACAGTTTAAATTTAAAAAAAGTTTTCCCATCCAATAGACATTTGACAACAATGCAAGTATCAAACAACATGTCAAAAATCTGTGTACAAATAGCAAAGTTCACTCTATATGAACCATGCTACATGTACACTATGGTTTATACTTTAGTTTACAAATTGCCACCTGACATTACTGCTAGACAATTTAAATTTCAAATAGTTTTCCCATTCAATTAACACTTGACAGCAATGTAAGTGTCAAACAACTTGTCAAAAGGCAGAGTACAAATAGCAAAGTTCAATCGGTAAGAACCATGCTAAATGTACACCATGGTGTACACTTTAGTTTACACTTTTTCATGTTACATTACCTTGTTGGACTGTTCAAATTTGAAACATTTTTCCCATCCAATTGACACTTGACAATAATGCGAGTGCCAAATATCGTGTCAAAAATCGGTGTACAAATAGCATAGTTCAATGGGTAAGGACCTTGTTACACGTACATTATGGTGTACACGTTAGTTTGTACTTTGCCACGTAACATTAACCCGTTAGACAGTATAAATTTCAAATAATTTTCCCATCCAATTGACACTTGACAACAATTCAAGTGTCAAACAACGTGTCAAAAATCAGTGAACAAATAACAAAGTTCAATCAGCAAAAACCTTGCCACATGTACACTACGGTGTACACTTTAGTTTACCCTTTGCCACGTGACATTACCCCGTTGGATAGTTTAAATTTCAAACGGTTTTCCCATCTAATTTACACTTGATAACAACGCAAGTGTCAAACAACGTGTCAAAAATTAGTGTACAAATAGCATTGTTCAATCGGTAAGGACCTAGCTACGTGTACACTATGGTGTACACTTTAGTTTATACTTTGCCACGTGGAGTTACCCTATTAGACAGTATAAATTTTGAATCATTTTCCCATCCAATTGACTCTTAACGACAATGCAAGCATCAAACAACGTGTCAAAAATCGGTGTGCAAATAGCAATGTTCAATCGGTATGTAAACTATGGTGTACACTTTAGTTTACATTTTGCCACTTGATATTACCCTTTTGGGCAGTTTAAATTTCAAATAGTTTTCCCACCCAATTGACACTAGACAACAATACAAGTATCAAACAGCGTGTCCAAAATCTGTGTACAAATATCAAAGTTCAATCGGCAAGGACCTTGCTACATTACACTACGGTGTACACTTTAGTTTACACTTTGCCACGTGACGTTACCATGCTTGAAAGTTTAAATTTCGAATAGTATTTCCATCAAATTGACACTTGACAACAACGCAAGTGTCAAGCAACGTGTCAAAAATTGGTGTACAAATAGCAAAGTTCAATCGATAAGAACCTTGCTACATGTACAGTATGGTGCACACTGTAGTTTACACTATGCCACGTGACATTAACCTATTGGACAGTTTAAATGTCAAATAGTTTTCCCATCCACTTGACACTGGACAACAATGCAAGTGTCAAACAACGTGTCCAAAATTTGTGTACAAATAGAAAAGTTCAAATGGTAAGAACCTTGCTATATTGCATTATAGTGTACACTTTAGTTTTTTGCACTTTGCCGCATGACATTACCCTGTTGGAAAGTTTAAATTTTAAACAATTTTCCCATCCAATTGACACTAGACAACAATGCAAGTGTCAAACAACATCTCCAAAATTTGTGTACAAATATCAAAGTTCGATCGGCAAGGACCTTGCTACATTACACTACGGTGTACACTTTAGTTTACACTTTGCCACGTGACATTACCTTGTCGGACAGTTTAAATTTCAAACAGTTTTTCCATCCAATTGACACTTTACAACAATGCAAGTGTCAAAAAACATGTCAAAAATCAGTGTACAAATAGGAATGTTCACTCTGAATGAACCATGCTATATGTACACCATGGTGTACACTTTAGTATACACTTTGCCACATGACATTACCCTACTGGACAGTTTAAATTTCAAACAATTTCCCCATCCAATTGACACTTGACAACAATGCAAGTGTCAAACAACGTGTCTAAAATCAGTGTATAAATAGCAATGTTCAATCGGTAAGGACCTAGCTACATGCACACTATGATGTAAACTTCATTTTACAATTTGCCACGCGACATTTCCCTGTTAGATAGTATAAACTTCGAATAATTTTTCCATTCAATTAACACTTGACAACAATGCAAGTGTCAAACAATGTGTCAAAAATCAGTGTACAAATAGCAAAGTTCATTCGGTAAGAACCTTGTTACATGTACA
>NW_019268095.1:0-5121 GCF_002742605.1 Olea europaea var. sylvestris
ATTTGTGGCTATCAACATTTCAATAGAACATGAAATCAACCATCAAATTTATCAAGTAATTCTCATATTCCACTAGAAGTAGTCATGAAATTTCATGTACTTCCAACAAACAGTAGGCATCCTTACACATCCTTTAGAACCATTAAAGAATAATAGGTTGGTCTCCAAACACAAATATGGATATGCTTTACTTGCACTTCGAAATCCATAAACCAACATAATGGCAAATGTATCGTGCAACAAATGATGCCCTACAGAAACATGCGGGCTATCCAAGTGGGTTCGTGTTTTATCCAAGCAAATGTGACAGCCCATATATTGGAATTAATCACCGAATAACAACCATGATCAAGTAGATCTTTAGCCACCACAATTGGTTTAAATTGCATTCTTTAAAAATGTCATGCATAAGAGTCATTCCCAATTGTCACAGCAAAGTGAGAATAATCAATTAATCAAAATTGATTTCCACAATATTCTTTATACAAGAATGTCATTTAGAGCATATTATAAATTTTGTCATGCTAATATACACACACTATTTGTGCTCTAAAATATTTCCATTTCTCAATAGATACGGAAGCATCTTCTACTTTAAAATAAATTAAGACAAAACACAATTTATCTTGCTTTTATGCAAATATAATTGACATATAATCATCTCACTTAATTCTATAGGATTAAATGAGGCTATCCACATTAACTCAAGTTAGCATGAGTTCAACAAGACATGAAATCAATCAAACAAATTTATCATGTCAATTTAATTTTCTAGTAGAGAAATGGTCACAAAAGTTCACATAAAATTCTAACACTTTAGAATTTTCTTTCCCATATGTAACATATGCAATGTTTTGAATTTCATTTCAATAATATATCATGCATATCAAACTTCAACAACTTAACCATATGGGTGTGCATCCTCACGTGAACATGTATGAATAATTTATTTCAAATATTCTTCAACCAACATGCAATTTTCTTCATGCATATGCACTTTGTATAAAATAAACATATGCATACTCCAATTGGTAAATATATCAAAAGGTACAACAATGAACCAGTATGTTTAAAGTCACAAAGCTTTAAACCATTAAAGGATCACACGGTTTAATTGTTTACCGTTAATAATTTGGTTTTAAATACACATGCACCTTTTCAATATGTAAACACCTATTCACATACACAATAGTTTTAGCATGAAGGAACATACATACTCATGTTTGTTCACAGAATCAGTTGAAGACAGTTAACCACATGTCATTTCATACACCAAAACAAATAAATTTATGCTACACAACTCCGAACGGATCACACCATTTCAAAAATGAACAATTTTTTTTAATGTGGAAAGAGGAGTATAATTATGTAATAGATAAGACTCCAATCAGGAATGGTTGGACAAGACAATCAGATTCCTTCTCAATCAAAAATTTAATTTTCAACATGGATTCCAGGATAAGGAAACTATGTGATTGTCTTACTTTTAAAAACTACTGACTGCCATGCATATATAATACTCTTTTATCGTATACAAATATATGGATGACATAGTCACACACCACCTTTTCCTCCTCATTTCAGACATAATTATTTTAATATATAAAATATTCAAGCCATATAGAACAGATCTTGTCGAATTCAAATACACATGCGGGCATGCCACTAGCGATTATAGATATATAATCCGACTTCGTTATTACTGAAACCGTATTCATCACTTAAGGAATTCAAAAGTGTATCGTTCCCAATTAACCAAAAAGGAAAACAGAATTCTACAACCATGATTCTTATTTCAGAATTCAATCACTTAATGTCACAACTTCTACATCTAATTTCGGACAGAAATTATGCATACACATACCAATTATTGGAATATAATATGCAGTTGAAACATATGCACGTGATTTCTGCCTATTCATATTTCCACTTTCACAATTGTTGTTACGAACACATGCAATTATTTATGCACAATCAAAATTCTCCTTAAAATCATTGGATATGACATGGATAATTGTGCATATAAAATTCACAAAACATACCTTTTAATGTGAGATGATCGAACATAAAGTGGAATTTGAGAACATAGAATGATACTTACCAAATCTGAATGCATTACGACGAATTTCATCTTTTCATTTTCCAATGAAAATATTTCTTTTCAAACCTTTTCAAATTTTCTTGCCAAGCAAGTGTAATTCCGGTTGCATTGCCAAATCCGGATTTAAAATGTGGAGAATCTTCAACGTCTTTAGAATAAACTTCAATTCATACTTGCCTTCATATGAATTTCGCCCCATCAATTGTTTCAACCACGATATCATGTCATCAACTTGATCTCTGTCAAAGTGATTCCATTCTCCATCGCAATATCGTTTGAGATTGTTGGGAAATTACTCACCATCGGGGTTGGAGAAGAAACAATGTAGAAAATTAATTAAGAGGATGAAAAAACAAATCAAGATCATGACGAAAATGGAAGGCTCAAACACGACGTTACATTGTTGTCCTCAAACGATATTTGCTCCCTCTTGGTATTAATGTTGGTGCTTAAAGGATCTTGCGGCAAATGATTTGAAGGATTGATCAAGTCTTGATATAGAGAAACACAAAAGCACAAGCATCTCTCCACCCGAACTTGAAAAACATATAGGGAATATATGAATGTGGAGGAAGAAATGATTTTTCTTTCTTGTGGAATGATGATAGATTACCATATGTTTCGTAATCTGATTTCCATGTGTTTTTTTATATCCAACAAACACATATTTATAGCCATGAATCATAGCTTCATGAAATGGTGCCAAAACAAGATGAAAAATGGCAACTTTTAATCCAAAATGGCTTCCAAGTTTCAAATTGAAAAATCAGCCAACGGTTATTTTTTAACACTAAACGTACGCATAGTATAAATCGTGCGTACGCATAGTAGAAGTAAAATCAATTCTAATTTTGAAAAAGCACATCTCACGTACGCACAAAAATAAGCCTGTGCGTACGCATAGGCAAAAATAAAATTTTTCATTTTTTAATTTCTTTTGATTTTACCAATTCCACAATTGAGTTAAACAATTAATCCATTATCATTCCATTGATTTTGAACAAATATTCAATAGTTTTCTTATACGTTTAGGTGCAGGTTCCTTCATTTCAACAACTACTGCATCAGATGTCAAAAAGGTCTTGGCAACAGATATCGCATGCTCCAAGCAACATCTAATAACCTGCTTCAAGATTGAATGTTAGCCACGTGGCCTTGGAATACAGTGAAAGTTTTACATTTTAGCACAATTATATAGTCGATTCTTGAATTTACCTTCGAAGGATCCAGTATTCCAGCACCCATCAAATCCTCATATCTATTTTTTGCAGCATTGTATCCATACCTTATGTCGTCTGATGACAGAACCTGCAAGTAGAAGTTTCCAAGAGTTTAACTTATAAAGTTTGATTACTAACTCAGTGAAGTCAACAATATCAGTTCAAAAATACTGAATATTCATTTTTCTCTACATGAAATAATGAAAAAACAAAACATTGATGCAAAGATACCTCCTGTATGACAGTGTTTCCATTTACACCAGCATTTTTGGCTATCTGTTGTGCAGGATAGGCCAAGGCTCTTTTTAAAATGTCTGCTCCTATCTGTATGCACATTTAGAAAGCCATAAAGCCATAAAATTATAACTCCAAATATAATTAAATGTAATTCGAGAATGCCAAATGAAAAAGCCAGCAATCAAAGCCACTCCACTCCCTTTATTACCTTTCCATCTCCACCAACGACGACGCTAGTACTGAAGTAGTCCGTCATCGCGGCTGCTGGTCCAAAAGTAAATCAAAGCTACCGATTATCATTACACAAGACTCTGAGACATTAATGAACCCTTTGATTTCGAAATTTTTTATAACACTGAGTTTAGAGATTTTGAGCGTATTAATTATGATGTAAGAATTTTTAATTAGTTTTAGGGTATTATTCTAAAGGAAAATTACATGTCAACAGGTGTGTAAAAATTACATTTCATAAATCAAGTATGAAGTTTATTTGTTCAAATATCATGTATTAATTTAATTATTTATATTAATAATAATATTAATATAATCTACCCACTCCCAACCGCCCTATCCCCATCCCCAAACCCTAATATTTCCTCTCTCTTTCTCTTCTTGAAGTTCAGCAATCAAGTGTAAATCATCATAATGCCCAAATTTTGCTCCAACCATATGAAACAACAATAAGCATGCATGGTAAATTACTCTAGGTGCAAAGTCAGTGGTGCTAGTGACATGAAACTTGTTGAAGTTCAGTGATCAAGTGTAAAACATCGTGTGTCAAATTCTATGCCAATCTTATAAATGCTACATAAATATATATTTGAATAACAATATATAAATAAATGTAATAAATGAAGTAAAAGCAATTTTATTCAATATAAGAATATTGTAATTTTTACGTCTACAAAATTATACTATATGGACACACAACCCAACAGTATTTTATAGCCTAAAGACAAATATATTAACATTGTAATTAACCCAATATTACGATAAATAATGCCAGTGTCAATCCCCTTAAAATTGACTAAGGAATGTAAATCAAGTCAAAACCATGCGTACTTCACATTTTTCAGACTGCTAATTGTGTCCCGGCCATTAGCCTACCATCTATGTTTGATGAACATAAAAGAGGTTCCAAACACGAACTGTGCGTTAACAGTTTGACGTAAATTTTTTAAAATGAATTCGTAAAAAAGTTATTTTTATTTTTAAGAATGTGTGGTTAAAATATAGGAAAAATTATGAGTCCACATGTAAAATTATTTTACTAAGAGGATGTGCAATTAAAAATGAGTATAAAGAAAATTATTTTAAAAAATGTGTAACAAATAGTGGCTTAATTTGTCACAAAGCTCATATTTTGTTTTGTTAAAAACCATATTTTTAGTAGATTTTAAAATAGTTTATAAAATGTTTGATTGAAAAGTTCATAAAGTCGTGTATCTCATAAAATTTTCGATTAAAAATAATTGTTAACTTTGATTTGAATTTTTACGAATTTTTAGCTAAACCAAACAGGATCAAATAGCATTACTCTATTACTAGGTTTTATTTTCAAGA
>NW_019268096.1:0-5121 GCF_002742605.1 Olea europaea var. sylvestris
TAAATGAAGGAATTCGGCTAAAGTCCCGTGATCCCGGGTCTGTGCTCCAAGTCCAATTTCGCAGGCCGTTTCCAATCAACTTGTCAAATTTCGGCCAATTCCGACACCGTCGCGACAAACGACAAAATTGCCCCTGTGCGGTTTTTCTTTTTTAATTTTCTGTCCTGCACTTCTTCAACCTGACATAATTAATACAGAAAGTAATTATTCAGAGGCCCAATCGAAGGAATTTGGCTAAAATCCCGTGATCCAGGGTTTGTGCCTCGAGTTCGAATTCGTGGGCCATTTCCAAACAACCTGCCAAATTTCGGCCCATTCCGACACCATCGCGACAAATGACAAAATTGCCCCCGGTCCGATTTTACGTTATTAATTTTATGTCCCACACTTCTTTAACCTGACATAATTAATAAGGAAATTAATTATTCGAAGGCCCAACCAAAGGAATTTGGCTAAAATCCCATGATCTTGGGTCTGTGCCCCGAGTTCAATTTCGCGGGCCATTTCCAATCAACCTACCCAATTTCGGCCCATTCCGACACCGTCGCGACAAATGACAAAATTGCCCCTGGTTCGGTTTTGCTTTGTTAATTTTCTGTCCAGCACTTCTTCAACTTGACATAATATAAGAAAATTAATTATTCTGAGGCCCAAACGAAGGAATTTGGCTAAAGTCCCGTGATCTCGGGTTTGTGCTCCGAGTCCAATTTCGCAGGCCGTTTCCAATCAACCTGCCAAATTTTAGCCCATTCCGACACCGTCGCAACAAATGAAAAAATTGCACCTGGTCCGATTTTTCTTTGTTAATTTTCTGTCCAACACTTCTTCAACCTGACATAATTAATACGGAAATTAATTGATCAGAGGACCAAATGAAGGAATTTGGCTAAAATCCCATGATCCCGAGTCTGTACCCCGAGTCCAATTTCGCGGGCCGTTTCCAATCAACCTGTCAAATTTTGCCCCATTCCGACACCATCACGACAAATGACAAAATTGTCCCTGGTGCGGTTTTTTTTTTGTTAATTTTCTATCTAGCACTTCTTTCGCCTGACATAATTAATACGAAAATTAATTATTCAGAGACCCAAACGAAGATATTTGGCTAAAATCCCGTGATCTTGGGTCTGTGCCCCGAGTCCAATTTCGCAGGCCGTTTCCAATCAACTTGCCAATATTCGGCCCATTTCGACACTGTCGCGACAAATGATAAAATTGCCCCTGGTCCGATCTTTCTTTGTTAATTTTCTGCCCAACACTTCTTCAACCAGACATAATTAATACAGAAATTAATTATTCGAAGGCCCAAACGAAGGAATTTGGCTAAAATCCCGAGATCCCAGGTCTGTGCCCCGAGTCCAATCTCACAGGCCATTTCCAATCAACCTGCCAAATTTCGGTCAATTCCCACACCGTCGAGACAAATGACAAAATTGCCCCTGGTGCGGTTTTGCATTGTTAATTTTCTGTCCACCACATCTTCAACCTGACATAATTAATGTAGAAATTAATTATTCGACGGCCCAAACGAAGGAATTTGGCTAAAATCCCATGATCTTGGGTCTGTGCCCCGAGTCCAATTTCGCGGGCCTTTTCCAATAGACCTGCCAAATTTCAGCCCATTCCGACACCGTCGCGATAAATGATAAAATTGCCCATGGTCCGGTCTTTCTTTGTTAATTTTCTGTCCAACACTTCTTCAACCATAGATAATTAATACGGAAATTAATTATTAAGAGGCCTAAACGAAAGAATTTTGCTAAAATCCCGTGATCCCGTATCTGTGCCCCGAGTCCAATTTCGTGGGACGTTTCCAATCAACCTTCTAAATTTTAGCCCATTCCAACACCGTCGCGGTAAATGATGAAATTGCCTCTGGTTCTGTCCAACACTTCTTCAACTTGACGTAATTAATACAGAAATTAATTATTCAGGGACCCAAACGAAAGAATTTGGCTAAAATCCCGTGATCCCGGGTCTGTGCCACGAGTCCAATTTCGCAGATAGTTTCGAATCAACCTGCCAAATTTTGGCCCATTCCGACACCGTCGCGACAAATGACAAAATTGCCCCTGGTACGGTTTTACTTTGTTAATTTTCTGTCCTCCACATCTTCATCCTGACATAATTAATAAAGAAAATAATTATAAGGCGGCCCAAACGAAGGAATTTGGCTAAAATAGCATGATCCGGGTCTGTGCCCCGAGACCAATTTTGCAGCCCGTTTCCAATCAACCTGCCAAATTTTGGCCCATTCCGACACCGTCGCGACAAATGAGAAAATTGCCTCTAGTGCAGTTTTGCTTTATTAATTTTCTGTCCAGCGCGTCTTCAACCTGACATAATTAATAAGGAAACTAATTATTCAGAGGCCCAAACGAAGGAATTTGGCTAAAATCCTGTGATCCCGGGTCTGTGCCCCGAGTCCAATTTCGCGGGCCGTTTCCAATCAACCAGCTAAATTACGACCCATTCCGACACAATAGCTACAAATGACAAAATTGCCCCCAGTCCGAATTTTCTTTGTTAATTTTCTATTCAGTACTTCTTCAACCTGACATAATTAATACGTAAATTAATTAATCGGAGGCCCAAACGAAGGAATTTGGCTAAAATCCCCTGATCCCGGGTTTGTGCCCCGAGTCCAATTTCGCGGGCCGTTTCCAATCAACCTGCCAAATTTCGCCCCATTCCGAAACCGTCGCGACAAACGACAAAATTGCCCCTAGTGCGATTTTTCTTTATTAATTTTCAGTCCAGCACTTCTTCAACCTGACATAATTAATAGGAAAATTAATTATTCGGAGGCCCAAATGAAGATATTTGGCTAAAATCCCGTGATCTCGGGTCTGTGCCACGAGTCCAATTTCACGGGCCGTTTCCAATCAACTTACCAATTTTCGACCCATTCCAATACCGTCGCGACAAATGATTAAATTGCCCCTGGTTCGGTTTATCTTCGTTAATTTTCTGTCCAACACTTCTTTAACAGACATAATTAATACAAAAATTAATTATTCGGAGGCCCAAACGACGGAATTTGGCTAAAATCCTGAGATCCCGGGTCTGTGCCCTGAGTCCAATTTCGCAAGACATTTCCAATCAACCAGCCAAATTTCGGCCCATTCTGACGCTATCACGAAAAATGAAAAAATTGCCCCTGGGGCGGTTTTGCTTTGTAAATTTTCTGTCCACCACTTCTTCAACCTGACATAATTAATGAAGAAATTTATTATTCAGCGGCCCAAACGAAGGAATTTGGCTAAAATCCCGTGATCCCGGGTCTGTGCCCAGAGTTCAATTTCGCAGGCCGTTTCCAATCGACCTGTCAAATTTTGTCCCACCCCGACACCGTCGCAACAAATGACAAAATTACTGCCGAGTGCGATTTTGCTTTTTTAATTTTCTTTCTAAAACGTCTTCAACCTGACATAATTAATAAGGAAATTAATTATTCGGAGGGCCAAATGAAGGAATTTGGCTAAAATCTCGTGATCCCGGGTCTGTGCCCTGAGTACAATTTCGCGGCCCGTTTCCAATCATCCTGCCAAATTTCGGCCCATTCCGAGACCATCGCGACAAATGACAAAATTGCCCCTAGTGCGATTTTGCTTTGTTAATTTTCTGTCCAACACGTCTTCAACCTGACATGATTAATATGAAAATTAATTATTCGCAGGCCTAAACGAAGGAATTTAGCTGAAATCCTGGGATCTTGGGTCTGTGCCCCGCATCCAATTTCGTGGGCTGTTTCCAATCAACCTGCCAAATTTCGGCCCATTCCGACATCGTTGAGAAAAATGAAAAAATTGCCCCAGGTCCGATTTTGCTTTGTTAATTTTCTGTCCAGCACTTCTTCAACCTGATATAATTAATATGAAATTAATTATTCGGAGGCCCAAACGATAGAATTTGGGTAAAATTCCATGACCCCGGGTCTGTGCCCCGAGTCCAATTTCACGGGCCGTTTCCAATCAACCTGCTAAATTTCGGTCCATTCCGAAACCATCGCGACAAATGACAAAATTGCCCCTGGTGCGGTTTTGATTTGTTAATTTTATGTCGGGCACTTCTGCAACCTTACATAATTAATAAGGAAATTAATTATTCAGAGGCCCAAACGAGGAAATTCGGCTAAAATCCCATGATCCCGGGTCTGTGCCCCGAGTTCAATTCAGCGGGCCGTTTCCAGTCAACCTGCCAAATTTCGGCCCATTCCGACACCGTTGCAACAAATGACAAAATTGCCCCTGGTCCGATTTTTCTTCGTTAATTTTTTGTCCACCACTTCTTCAACTAGACATAATTAATTCGAAAATTAATTATTCAGGGACCCAAACATAGGAATTTGGCTAAAATCCCGTGATCTCGGTTCTGTGCCCCGAGTCCAATTTCGCGGGCAGTTTCCAATCAACCTGCCAAATTTCGGCCCATTCCGACACCGTCGCGACAAATGACAAAATTACCCCTGGTGTGACTTTGCTTTGTTAATTTTCTGTCTGGCACTTCTTCAATGTGACATAATTAATAAGGAAATTAATTATTCGGAGGCCCAGACGAAGGAATTCGGCTAAAATCCCGTGATCCCGAGTCTGTGCCCCGATTTCAATTTAGAAGGCCTTTTCCTATCAACATGCCAAATTTCGGCCAATTCCGACACTGTCGCGACAAATGACAAAATTGCCCCTGGTGCGGTTTTATTTTGTTAATTTTCTATCCACTACATCTTCAACCTAACATAATTAATAAAGAAATTAATTATTCAGCAGCCCAAATGAAAGAATTTGGCTAAAATCCCGTGATCTCGGGTCAATGCCCCGAGTCCAATTTCGCGGGCCATTGCCAATCAACCCGCTAAATTTTAGCCCATTCCAACACCGTCGCGAAAAATGACAAAATTGCGCGTAGTCCGAATTTTCTTTGTTAATTTTCTGCCCAGCACTTCTTCAACCTGACATAATTAATACGAAAATTAATTATTCGGAGGCCCAAACAAAGGAATTTGGTTAAAATCCCGTGATGCTGGGTCTGTGCCCCAAGTCCAATTTCGTGGGCCGTTTCCAATCGATCGGCCAAATTTCGGCCCAATTTGACACCGTCACGACAAATGACAAAATTACC
>NW_019268097.1:0-2702 GCF_002742605.1 Olea europaea var. sylvestris
TTCCGATCAACCAGTCAAATCTTAGCCAATTCCGACACAGTCGTGAAAAATGACGAAATTACACCCGACGTTATTTTTGTCCCGATCAACCTGTCAAATTTGATCCCATTCCGACACAGTCGAGAAAAATGACGAAATTGCCGCCGGCGCGATTTTATTTCCGATCAAACGGCCAAATTTCATGAAATTCCGGCAGTGTCGAGAAAAATGACGAAATTGCCCCCGGCGCGGTTTTTGTTTCCGATCAACAAGTCAAATTTTAGCCAATTCCGACACAGTCGCGAAAAATGACGAAATTACACCCGGCTCGATTTTTGTTCCCGATCAACCGGTCAAATTTGAGCCTATTCCGACACAGTCTTGGAAAATGACGAACTTGCTCCCGGCGCAATTTTTATTTCCGATCAAACTGCAAAATTTCAGCCAATTCCGACACAGTCGAGAAAAATGACGAAATTGCCCGCGGCGCGGTTTTTGTTTCCGATCAACCAGTCAAATTTTAGCCAATTCCGACACAGTCGCGGAAAATGACGAAATTACCCCCGGCGCGATTTTTGTTCCCGATCAACCGGTCAAATTAGAGCCTATTCCGACACAGTTGCAAAAATGACGAAATTGCCCCCGGCGCGATTTTTATTTCTGATCAAACTGTCAAATTTCAGCCAATTCCGACACAGTCGAGAAAAATGACGAAATTACCCCCGGGGCTATTTTTATTTCAGATCAAACTGCCAAATTTCAGCCAATTCCGACACAGTCGAGAAAAATGACGAAATTGCCCCCGGCGCGATTTTTATTTCAGATCAAACTGCCAAATTTAGGCCAATTCTGACACAGTCGAGAAAAATGACGAAATTACCCCCGGGGCTATTTTTGTTTCCGATCAACAAGTCAAATTTCAGCCAATTCCGTTACAGTCGCAAAAAATGATGAAATTGCCCCGGCGCAATTTTTGTTCCCGATAAACCTGTCAAATTTGAGCCCATTCCGACACAGTCGAGAAAAATGATGAAATTGCCCCCGGCGCGATTTTTATTTCAGATCAAACTGCCAAATTTCAGTCAATTCCGACACAGTCGAGAAAAATGACGATATTGCCCCCGGCGGAGTTTTTTTTTCCGATCAACCAGTCAAATTTTAGCCGATTTCGACACCGTCGCGAAAAGTGACGAAATTGCCCCCTGCGCGATTTTTGTTTCCGATCAACCTGTCAAATTTTAGCCTATTCCGACACAGTCGTGGAAAATGAAGAAATTGCCCACGGCGCGATTTTTTATTTCCGATCAACCTGCCAAATTTCAGCCCATTCCGACACAATCGAAAAAATGACGAAATTGCACCCGGCGCGATTTTTGTTCCCGATCAACCAGTCAAATTTTAGCAAATTTCGACACAGTCGCGGAAAATGACGAAATTACACCCGGCGCGATTTTTGTTCCCGTTTAACCGGTCAAATTTGAGCCTATTCCAACACAGTCTTGAAAAATGACGAAATTGCCCCCAGCGCGATTTTTATTTCTGGTCAAACTGTCAAATTTCAGCCAATTCCGAGACAGTCGAGAAAAATGACGAAATTGCCCCCGACGCGATTTTTGTTTCCGATCAACAAGTCAAATTTTAGTCAATTCCGACACAGTCGCGAAAAATGACGAAATTACACCCGGCGCGGTTTTTGTTCCCGATCAACCTGTCAAATTTGAGCCCATTCCGACACAGTCGAGAAAAATGACGAAATTGCCGCCGACGCGATTTTTATTTCAGATCAAACTGCCAAATTTCAGTCAATTCCGACACATTCGAGAAAAATGACGATATTACCCCCGGCGGAGTTTTTTTTCCGATCATCCAGTCAAATTTTAGCCAATTCCGACACAGTCGCGGAAAATGACGGAATTATACCCGGCGCGATTTTTGTTCCCGATGAACCTGTCAAATTTGAGCCCGTTCCGACACAGTCGAGAAAAATGACGAAATTGCCCACGGCGCGATTTTTATTTGCGATCAAACTGCCAAATTTCAGCCAATTTCGACACATTCGAGAAAAATGACGATATTGCCCCAGGCGGAGTTTTTTTTTCCGATCAACCAGTCAAATTTTAGCCAATTCCGACACAGTCGCGGAAAATGACGAAATTACACCCGGCGCGGATTTTGTTCCCGATGAACCTGTCAAATTTGAGCCCGTTCCGACACAGTCGAGAAAAATGACGAAATTGCCCACGGCGCGATTTTTATTTCCGATCAATCAATCAAATTTGGGCCCATTCCGACACCGTCGCGAAAAATGACGAAATTGCCCCCGGCGCGATTTTTATTTCCGATCAAACTGCCAAATTTCAGCCAATTCCGAGACAGTCGAGAAAAATGACGAAATTTCCCCCGGCACGGTTTTTGTTTTCGATCAACTTGTCAAATTTCAGCCAATTCCGACACAGTCGTGAAAAATGACCAAATTACACCCGATGCGATTTTTGTTCCCGATAAACCTGTCAAATTTGAGCCCATTCCATCAGAGTCGAGAAAAATGACGAAATTGCCCCCAGCGCGGTTCTTGTTTCCGATCAACCATTCAAATTTTAGCCAATTCCGATGCAGTCGCGAAAAATGACGAAATTACACCCAGCGCGGTTTTTGTTCCCGATTGACTTGTCAAATTTGAGCCCATTCCGACACAGTCGAGAAAAATGATGAAATTGCCACCG
>NW_019268097.1:2734-4730 GCF_002742605.1 Olea europaea var. sylvestris
GCGATTTTTATTTCCGATCAAACTGCCAAATTTCAGCCAATTCCGACACAGTCGAGAAAAATGGCGAAATTGCCCTCGACGCGGTTTTTGTTTCCGATTAACCAGTCAAATCTTAGCCAATTCCGACACAGTCGTTAAAAATGACGAAATTACACCCGACGTTATTTTTGTCCCCGATCAACCTGTCAAATTTAATCCCATTCCGACACAGTCGAGAAAAATGACGAAATTGCCGCCGGCACGATTTTATTTCCGATCAAACGGCCAAATTTCAGCAAATTCCGACACAGTCGCGAAAAATTACGAAATTACACCCGACGCGGTTTTTGTTCCCGATAAACGTGTCAAATTTGAGCCCATTCCGTCACAGTCGAGAAAAATGACGAAATTGCCCCCGGCGCGGTTCTAGTTTCCGATCAACCATTCAAATTTTAGCCAATTCCGACGCAACCGCGAAAAATGACGAAATTACACCCGGCGCGATTTTTGTTCCAGATCAACCTGTCAAATTTGAGCCCATTCCGACACAGTCGAGAAAAATGACGAAATTGCCGCCGGCGCGATTTTATTTCCGATCAAACGGCCAAATTTCAGCAAATTCCGGCAGTGTCGAGGAAAATGACGAAATTGCCCCCGGCGCGGTTTTTGTTTCCGATCAACAAGTCAAATTTTAGCCAATTCCGACACAGTCGCGGAAAATGACGAAATTACACCCGGCGCGATTTTTGTTCCCGATGAACCTGTCAAATTTGAGCCCGTTCCGACACAGTTGAGAAAAATGACGAAATTGCCCACGGCGCGATTTTTATTTCCGATCAAACTGCCAAATTTCAGCCAATTCCGACACAGTCGAGAAAAATGGCGAAATTGCCCTCGACGCGGTTTTTGTTTCCGATCAACCAGTCAAATCTTAGCCAATTCCGACACAGTCGTGAAAAATGACGAAATTACACCCGACGTTATTTTTGTCCCCGATCAACCTGTCAAATTTGATCCCATTCCGACACAGTCGAGAAAAATGACGAAATTGCCGCCGGCGCGATTTTATTTCCGATCAAACGGCCAAATTTCAGCAAATTCCGGCAGTGTCGAGGAAAATGACGAAATTGCCCCCGGCGCGGTTTTTGTTTCCGATCAACAAGTCAAATTTTAGCCAATTCCGACACAGTCGCGAAAAATGACGAAATTACACCCGGCTCGATTTTTGTTCCCGATCAACCGGTCAAATTTGAGCATATTCCGACACAGTCTTGGAAAATGACGAACTTGCTCCCGGCGCGATTTTTATTTCCGATCAAACTGCAAAATTTCAGCCAATTCCGACACAGTCGAGAAAAATGACGAAATTGCCCTCGGCGCGGTTTTTGTTTCCGATCAACAGTCAAATTTTAGCCAATTCCGACACAGTCGCGGAAAATGACGAAATTACACCCGGCGCGATTTTTGTTCCCGATCAACCGATCAAATTAGAGCCTATTCCGACACAGTTGCAAAAATGACGAAATTGCCCCCGGCGCGATTTTTGTTTCCGATCAACCTGTCAAATTTGAGCCCATTCCGATACAGTCGAGAAAAGTGACGAAATTGACCTCGGCGCGATTTTTTTCCCATCAACCTGTCAAATTTAGCCAATTCCGACACAGTCGCGAAAAATGACGAAATTTCCCTGGCGTGATTTTTGTTTCCGATCAATGTGTCAAATTTGAGCCCATTCCGACACAGTCGAGAAAAATGACGAAATTGCCCCCGGCGCGATTTTTATTTCAGATCAAACTGCCAAATTTAGGCCAATTCTGACACAGTCGAGAAAAATGACGAAATTACCCCCGGGGCGATCTTTGTTTCCGATCAACAAGTCAAATTTCAGCCAATTCCGATACAGTCGCAAAAAACGATGAAATTGCCCCGGCGCAATTTTTGTTCCCGATAAACCTCTCAAATTTGAGCCCATTCCGACACAGTCGAGAAAAATGACGAAATTGCCCTCGGCGCGATT
>NW_019268097.1:5009-5120 GCF_002742605.1 Olea europaea var. sylvestris
AGTTTTTGTTTTCGATCAACAAGTCAAATTTCAGCCAATTCCGACACAGTCGCGAAAAATGACCAAATTACACCCGACGCGATTTTTGTTCCCGATAAACCTGTCAAATTT
>NW_019268098.1:0-5118 GCF_002742605.1 Olea europaea var. sylvestris
CCGATATTATCATGAAATCGAAAACCACTTTTCATTGGCTCGATACTAATCGAATTAGACTAGCAATTTGTCAAAAATAATAATGCCTGCAGTTATGATGAAATCAAAAACAACTTTTCATTGGCTCAATTCCAATCGAATTAGTCTAGTATTTCACCAAATACAAACAAACCTGAAGTTATCATGAAATCAAAAACCACTTTTCTTTGGCTCGATTCCAATCGAATTAGACTAGCAATTCGCCAAAAACGATAAAACCCGAAGTTATCATAAAATGAAAAACCTCTTGTCATTGGCTTGATTCCACTCCAATTAGAATAACAATTCGCCAAAAATGAACAAGCCCGAAGTTATCATAAAATCGAAAACCACTTTTCATTAGCTCGATTCCAATCAAATTACACTAGCATTTCGCCAAAAATGAATAAACCCGAAGTTATCATGAAATCAAAAACCACTTTTCATTGGCACGATCCCAATCGAATTGGACTAGCAATAAGCCGAAAATGATCAAACCCAAAGTTATCATGGAATCGAAAACCACTTTTCATTGGCTCAATTCCAACCGAATTTGACAAGTAATTTCTCGAAAACGATCAAACCAAAAGTTATCATGAAATCAAAAGCCACTTTTCATTGGCTCGATTCTAATCGAATGAGACAAGCAATTCGCCGTAAACGAACAAACCCGAAGTTCTCATGAAATCAAAAATTACCTTTCATTGGCTCGATTCCAATCGAATTAGACTAGTAATTCACCGAAAATGATCAAACCCAAAGTTATCATGAAATCAAAAACCTCTTTTCATTGGCTCGGTTCCAATCGAATTAGACTAGTAATTTTCGAAAATGATCAAATCCGAAGTTATCATGAAATCAAAAACCACTTTTCATTGGCTCAATTCCAATCGAATTAGACCAGCATTTCGCCAAAAATGAACAAACCCAAAGTTGTCATGAAATTAAAAACCACTTTTCATTGGCTGGATTCTAATAGAATTAGATTATCAATTTGCCAAAGACGAACAAACCCGATGTTATCATGAAATCAAAAACCACTTTTAATTGGCTCGATTCCAATCGAATTGGACTAGCAATTTGCAAAAGACAAACAAACCCGATGTTATCATGAAATCAAAAACCACTTTTCATTGGTTCGATTTCAATCGAATTAGACTAGTAATTTCCCAAAGACGAATAAACCCGATGTGATCATGAAATCGAAAGCCACTTTTCATTGGCTCAATTCTAATCGAATTAGACTAGCAATTTGTCAAAAACAAGCAAACCCGAAGTTATCATGAAATAAAAACTACTTTTTATTGGCTCGATTCCAATCGAATCAGACTAGCAATTCGTCAAAAATGATCAAAATCGAAGTTATTTGAAATCAAAAACCACTTTTCATTGGTTCCATTCCAATCGAATTAGACTAGCAATCCGCCAAAAATGAACAAACCCGATGTTGTCATGAAATCAAAAACCATTTTTCAATGGCTCGATTCCAATCGAATTTGACTAGCAATTTTCCAAAGACGAACAAACCCGATGTTATCATGAAATCGAAAACCACTTTTTGTTCGCTCAATTCTAATCGAATAATACTAGCAATTCTCCAAAAACGAACAAACCCAAAGTTATCATGAGATCAAAACCACTTTTCATTGGCTAGATTCCAATCGAATTAGACTAGTAATTTGCCAAAAACAATCGAATCCGAAGTTGTCTTGATATCAAAAACCACTTTCTATTGACTCGATTCCAATCGAATTAGACTTGCAATTTATCGAAGATGAACAAACCCGATGTTATCATGAAATCGAAAGCCACTCTTCATTGCCTCGATTCGAATTGAATAAGGCTAGCTATTCGCCAAAAATGAACAAACCCGAAGTTATCATGAAATCAAAACCCCTTTTCATCGGCTCGATTCCAATCGAATTAGACTAGCAATTTGCCAAAGACGAACAAACCCGATGTTATCATGGAATCAAAAACCACTTATCATTGGATCGATTCCATTCGAATTAGACTGGCAATTTGTCGAAAATGATCAAACCCAAACTTATCATGAAATCAAAAACCACTTTTCATTGGTCGGTTCCAATAGAATTAGACTAGCAATTTTCAAAAACAATCAAATCCGAAGTTATCATGAAATCAAAAACCACTTTTCATTGGCTCGATTCCAATCGAATTAGACCAGCATTTCGCCAAAAATGAACAAACCCGAAGTTATCATGAAATAAAAACCACTTTTCATTGGCTGGATTCCAATCGAATTAGAATATCAATTTGCCAAAGACGAACAAACCCAATGTTATATGAAATCAAAAACCACTTTTAATTGGCTCGATTCCAGTCGAATTGGACTAGCAATTTGCAAAAGACAAACAAACCCGATGTTATCATGAAATCAAAAACCACTTTTCATTGGTTCGATTCCAATCGAATTAGACTAGCAATTTCCCAAAGATGAATAAACTCGATGTTATCGTGAAATCGAAAGCCACTTTTCATTGGCTCAATTCTAATCGAATTAGACTAGCAATTCGCCAAAAACAAACAAACCCAAGTTATCATGAAATAAAAACTACTTTTCAATGGCTCGATTCCAATCGAATCAGAATAGCAATTCGTCGAAAATGATCAAAATCGAAGTTATTTGAAATCAAAAACAACTTTTCATTGGCTCCATTCCAATCGAATTAGACTAGCAATTCACCAAAAATGAACAAACCCGATGTTGTCATGAAATCAAAAACCATTTTTCAATGGCTCGATTCCAATCGAATTTGACTAGCAATTTTCCAAAGACGAACAAATCCGATGTTATCATGAAATCGAAAACCACTTTTTGTTCGCTCAATTCTAATCGAATAATACTAGCAATTCTCCAAAAATGAACAAACCCAAAGTTAGCATGAAATCAAAATCCACTTTTCAATTGCTCGATTCCAATCGAATTAGACTAGCAATTTGTCGAAAACGATCAAACCCAAAGTCATCATGAAATCAAAAACCACTTTACATTGGCTCGATTCCAACCGAATTAGACTAGCAATTTTTAGAAAACGATCAAACCTGAAGTTATCATGAAATCGAAAGCCACTTTTCATTGGCTCGGTTCCAATCGAATTAGACTACCAATTCGTCGAAAACGATCAAACCCGAAGTTATCATGAAATCAAAATCCACTTTTCATTTGCTCAATTCCAATCGAATTAGACTACCAATTCGTCGAAAACGATCAAACCCGAAGTTATCATGAAATCAAAATCCACTTTTCATTTGCTCAATTCCAATCGAATTAGACTAGCAATTAGCCGAAAACGAACAAACCCGAACTTATCATGAAATAAAAAATCACTCTTCATTGGCTCGATTCCAATCGAATTAGACTAGCAATTCGCCAAAAAGAACCAACCCGAAGTAATCACAAAATTAAAAACCACCTTTCATTGGCTCGATTCCAATCGAATTAGACTACCATTTCTCCAAAAACGAACAAACACGAATTTATCATGAAATCAAAAACCACTTTTCATTGGCTCGATCCCAATCGAATTAGACTATCAATTTGGCAAAGACGAACAAACCCGATGTTATCATGAAATTAAAAACCACTTTTTATTGGCTCAATTCCAATCGAATTAGACTAGCAATTTTCAAAAGACGAACAAACCCATTGTTATTATGAAATCAAAAACCACTTTTCATAGGTTCGATTCCAATCGAATTAGACAAGCAATTTTCCAAAGACGAATAAACCCGATGTTATCATGAAATCGAACGCCACTTTTCATTGGCTCAATTCTGATCGAATTAAACTAGCAATTCGCCAAAAATAAACAAGCCCGAAGTTATCATGGAATAAAAACTATTTTTCAATGGCTCAATTCCAATCGAATCAGTTTAGCAATTCGTCGAAAATGATTGGAACCGAAGTTATCATGAAATCAAAAACATCTTTTCATTGGCTCGATTCCAATCGAATTAGACTAGCAATTCGCCAAAAATGAACAAACTCGATGTTATCATGAAATCAAAAACCATTTTTCATTGGCTCGATTCCAATCGAATTTGACTAGCAATTTGACAAAGATGAACAAACCCGATGTTATCATGAAATCGAAAACCACTTTTCGTTGGCTCGATTCTAATCGAATGAGACTAGCGATTCTCCAAAAATGAACAAACCAGAAGTTATCATAAAATCAAAACCACTTTTCATTGGCTCGATTCCAATCGAATTGGACTAGCAATTCACCGAAAATGATCAAACCCGAAGTTTTCATGAAATCAAAAACAACTTTTCATTGGCTTGATACCAAACGAATTAGACTAGCAATTCGCCAAAAAGAACAAACCCGAAGTAATCACGAAATTTAAAACCACTTTTCACTAGCTCGATTCCAATCGAACTGCACTACCATTTCTCCAAAAACGAACAAACCCGAAGTTATCATGAAATCAAAAACCACTTTTCATTGGCTCGATTCCAATCGAATTAGACTATCAATTTGCCAAAGACGAACAAACCCGATGTTATCATGAAATCAAAAACCACATTTCATTGGCTCGATTCCAATCGAATTGGACTATCAATTTGCCAAAGACGAACAAACCCGATGTTATCATGAAATCAAAAACCACATTTCATTGGCTCGATTCCAATCGAATTGGACTAGCAATTTGCAAAAGATGGACAAACCCGATGTTATCATGTAATCAAAAACCACTTTTCATTGGTTCGATTCCAATCGAATTAGACTAGCAATTTCCCAAAGAAGAATAAACCCGATGTTATCATGAAATCAAAAGCCACTTTTCATTGGCTCAATTCCAATCGAATTGGACTAGCAATTTAAAAAAGACGAACAAACCCGAGGTTATTATGAAATCAAGAGCCACTTTTCATCGGTTCGATTCCAATCGAATTAGACAAGTAATTTCCCAAAGACGAATAAACCCGATGTTATCATGAAATCGAACGCCACTTTTCATTGGCTCAATTCTAATCGAATTAGATAGCAATTCGCCAAAAACAAGCAAGCCCAAAGTTATCATGAAACAAAAACTATTTTTCATTGGCTCAATTCCAATCGAATTAGTTTA
>NW_019268099.1:0-17858 GCF_002742605.1 Olea europaea var. sylvestris
ATACGTCATTACGAAATCGTGAGCTAAACCCAAAACGGTCGCTACATTTTCGAAAAGTACTTATTGTCCCAAAAACGGACACTGTCTGCAAAAGTTAAGCTCAATTCTTCGAAAGCCGTCAATCCGAATGTGCAGGTACACGTTCCTCAAAAAATGGTCAAAATCCCTCATACGTCACGTCGAAGTGGTGAGTTCAATCCAAAAGGGTCGCTATATATCCGAAAAGTACTTATGGGCCCAAAACGGACACCGTCTGCAAAAGTTACGCTCATTTCTTCGACGGTCGACAATCCAAGCGTTCCCAATATGAGAGTGGTCGTTCTTCAAAAAAAGGATGAGAACCCTGATACGTCATTACGAAATCATGAGCTAAACCCAAAACGGTCGCTACATTTTCGAAAAGTACACATGGTCCCAAAAATCGACACTGTCTGCAAAAGTTATACTCAATTCTTCGAATGCCGTCAGTCCGGATATGCAGGTCCACGTTTCTCAAAAAATGGTCAAAATCCCTCATACATCACGTCGAAGTGGTGAGTTCAATCCAAAAGGGTCGCTACATTTTCAAAAATTACCTATGGGCCCAAAACGGACACCGTCTGCAAAAGTTACGCTCATTTCTTCGAAGGTCGACAATCCAAGCGTTCCCAACATGCGAGTGGTCGTTCTTCAAACAAAGGATGAGAACCCTGATACGTCATTACGAAATCGTGAGCTAAACCCAAAACGGTAGATACATTTTCGAAAAGTACTTATGGTCCCAAAAATGGACACTGTCTGCAAAAGTTATGCTCAATTCTTCGAACGACGTCAGTCCGAATATGCAGGTACACGATCCTCAAAAAATTGTCAAAATCCCTCATACATCACGTCGAAGTGGTAAGTTCAATCCAAAAGGGTCGCTACATTTCCAAAAATTAACTATGGGCCCAAAACGGACAACGTCTGCAAAAGTTACGCTCATTTCTTCGTAGGTCGACAATCCAAGCGTTCCCAATATTCGAGTGGTCGTTCTTCAAAAAAAGGTTGAGAACCCTAGTACGTCATTACGAAATCGTGTGTTAAACCCAAAACGGTCGCTACATTTCTGAAAAGTACTTATGGGCCCAAAAAGGACACCGTCTGCAAAACTTACGCTCATTTCTTCGGAGTCGACAATCCAAGTGTTCCCAATATGCGAGTGGTCATTCTTCAAAAAAAGGAAGAGAAACCTAATACGTCATTACAAAATCGTGAGCTAAACCCAAAACGGTCGCTACATTTCCGAAAAGTACTTATGGTCCCAAAAACGGACACTGTCTGTAAAAGTTATGCTCAATTCTTCGAACGCCGTCAGTCCGAATATGCAGGTACACGTTCCTCAAAAAATGGTTAAAATCCCTCATACGTCACGTCGAAGTGGTGAGTTCAATCCAAAAGGGTCGCTACATATCCGAAAAGTACTTATGGGCCCAAAATGGACACCGTCTGCAAAAGTTACGCTCATTTCTTCGAAGGTCGACAATCCAAGCGTTCCCAATATGCGAGTGGTCATTCTTCAAAAAAAGGATGAGAACCCTAATACGTCATTAAGAAATCGTGAGCTAAACCCAAAACGGTCGTTACATTTCCGAAAAGTACATATTGTCCCAAGAACGGACACTGTCTGAAAAAGTTATACTCAATTCTTCGAATGCCATCAGTCCGAATATGCAGGTCCACGTTCCACAAAAAATGGTCAGAATCCCTCATACATCACGTCGAAGTGGTGAGTTCAATCCAAAAGGGTCGCTACATTTCCAAAAATTACCTATGGGCCCAAAACGGACACACGTCTGCAAAAGTTACGCTCATTTCTTCGAAGGTCGACAATCCAAGCGTTCCCAATATGCGAGTGGTCATTCTTCAAAAAAAGGATGAGAACCGTGATACGTCATTACGAAATCGTGAGCTAAACCCAAAACGGTAGCTACATTTCTGAAAAGTACTTTAGGTCCAAAAAATGGACACTGTCTGCAAAAGTTATGCTCAAATCTTCGAACGCCGTCAGTCCGAATATGCACGTACACGTTCTTCAAAAAATTGTCAAAATCCCTCACACGTCACGTCGAAGTGGTGAGTTCAATCCAAAAGGGTCGCTACATTTCCAAAAATTACCTATGGGCCCAAAACGGACACCGTCTGCAAAAGTTACGCTCATTTCTTCGAAGGTCGACAATCCAAGCATTCCCAATATGCGAGTGGTCATTCCTCAAAAAAAGGAAGAGAACCCTAGTACGTCATTAGGAAATCGTGAGCTAAACCCAAAACGGTCGCTACATTTCCGAAAAGTACTTATGGGCCCAAAACGGACACCATCTGCAAAAGTTACGCTCATTTCTTCGAAGGTCAACAATCCAAGAGTTCCCAATATGCGAGTGGTCATTCTTCAAAAAAAGGATGAGTACCCTGATACGTCATTACGAAATCGTGAGCTAAACTCAAAACGGTAGCTACATTTCTGAAAAGTACTTATGGTCCAAAAAATGGACACTGTCTGCCAAAGTTATGCTCAATTCTTCGAACGTCGTCAGTCCGAATATGCACGTACACATTCCTCAAAAAATTGTTAAAATCCCTCACATGTCACGTCGAAGTGGTGAGTTCAATCCAAAAGGGTCGCTACATTTCCAAAAATTACCTATGGGCCCAAAACGGACACCGTCTGCAAAAGTTACGCTCATTTCTTCGAAGGTCGACAATCCAAGCGTTCCCAATATGCGAGTGGTCATTCCTCAAAAAAAGGAAGAGAACCCTAGTACGTCATTACGAAATCGTGCGCTAAACCCAAAACGGTCGCTACATTTTCGAAAAGTACTTATGGGCCCAAAACGGACACCATCTGCAAAAGTTACGCTCATTTCTTCGAAGGTCAACAATCCAAGCGTTTCCAATATGCGAGTGGTCATTCTTCAAAAAAAGGATGAGTACCCTGATACGTCATTACGAAATCATGACCTAAACCCAATATGGTCGCTACATTTTCGAAAAGTACTTATGGTCCCAAAAAGGGACACTGTTTGCAAAAGTTATGTCAATTCTTCGACGCCGTCAGTCCGAATATGCAGGTACACGTTCCTCAAAAAGTGGTCAAAATTCCTCATACGTCACGTCGAAGTGGTGAGTTCAATCGAAAAGGGTCGCTACATTTTCGAAAAGTACTTATGGGCCCAAAACGGACACCGTCTGCAAAAGTTACGCTCATTTCTTCGAAGGTCGAAAATCCAAGCGTTCCCAATATGCGAGTGGTCGTTCTTGAAAAAAAGGATGAGAACCCTGATACGTCATTACGAAATTGTGAGCTAAACCCAAAACGGTCGCTACATTTCCGAAAAGTACTTATGGTCCCAAAAACGGACACTGTCTGCAAAAGTTATGCTCAATTCTTCGAACGTCGCCAGTCCGAATATGCAGGTACACGATCCACAAAAAATTATCAAAATCCCTCATACATCACGTCGAAGTGGTAAGTTCAATCCAAAAGGGTCGCTACATTTCCAAAAATTAACTATGGGCCCAAAACGGACAACGTCTGCAAAAGTTACGCTCATTTCTTCGTAGGTCGACAATCCAAGCGTTCCCAATATGCGAGTGGTCGTTCTTCAAAAAAAGGATGAGAACCCTGATACGTCATTACGAAATCGTGTGCTAAACCCAAAACGGTCGCCACATTTCCGAAAAGTACATATGGTCCCAAAAACGGACACTGTCTGCAAAAGTTATACTCAATTCTTCGAATGTCGTCAGTCCGAATATGCAGGTCCACGTTTCTCAAAAAATGGTCAAAATCCCTCATATGTCTCGTCGAAGTGGTGAGTTCAATCCAAAAGGGTCGCTACATTTCCGAAAAGTACTTATGGGCCCAAAACGGACTCCGTCTCCAAAAGTTACGCTCATTTCTTCGAAGGTCGACAATCCAAGCGTTCCCAACATGCGAGTAGTCGTTCTTCAAGAAAGGATGAGAACCCTGATACGTCATTACGAAATCGTGAGCTAAACCCAAAACGGTCGTTACATTTCCGAAAAGTACATATGGTCCCAAAAACGAACACTGTCTGCAAAAGTTATACTCAATTCTTCGAATGCCGTCAGTCCGAATATGCAGGTCCACGTTCCTCAAAAAATGGTCAAAATCCCTCATACATCACGTCGAAGTGGTGAGTTCAATCCAAAAGGGTCGCTACATTTCGAAAAATTACCTATGGGCCCAAAATGGACACCGTCTGTAAAAGTTACGCTCATTTCTTCGAAGGTCGACAATCCAAGCGTTCCCAATATGTGAGTGGTCGTTCTTCAAAAAAAGGATGAGAACCCTGATACGTCATTACGAAATCATGAGTTAAACCCAAAACGGTAGCTACATTTCTGAAAAGTACTTATGGTCCAAAAAATGGACACTGTCCGCAAAAGTTATGCTCAATTCTTCGAACGCCGTCAGTCCGAATATGCAGGTACACGTTCCTCAAAAAAATTTTGAAATCCCTCATACGTCACGTCGAAGTGGTGAGTTCAATCCAAAAGGGTCGCTACATTTCCAAAAATTACCTATGGGCCCAAAACGGACACCGTCTGTAAAAGTTACGCTCGTTTCCTCGAAGGTCGACAATCCAAGCGTTCCCAATATGCGAGTGGTCGTTCTTCAAAAAAAGGATGAGAACCCTAGTACGTCATTACTAAATTGTGAGCTAAACCTAAAACGGTCGCTACATTTTCGAAAAGTACATATGGGCCTAAAACGGACACCGTCTGCAAAAGTTACGCTCATTTCTTCGAAGGTCGACAATCCAAGCGTTCCCAATATGCGAGTGGTCGTTCTTCAAAAAAAGGATGAGAACCCTGATCCTTCATTACGAAATTGTGAGCTAAACCCAAAACGGTGGCTACATTTCCGAAAAGTACTTATGGTCCCAAAAATGGACACTGCCTGCAAAAGTTATGCTCAATTCTTCGAACGTCGTCAGTCCGAATATGCAGGTACACGTTCCTCAAAAAATGGTCAAAATCCCTCATACGTCATGTCGAAGTGGTGAGTTCAATCCAAAAGGGTCGCTACATTTTCAAAAAGTGCTTATGGGCCCAAAACGGACTCCGTCTGCAAAAGTTACGCTCATTTCTTCGAAAGTCGACAATCCAAGCGTTCCCAACATGCGAGTAGTCATTCTTCAAAAAAAAGGATGAGAACCCTGATACGTTATTACGAAATCGTGTGCTAAACCCAAAACGGTCGTTACATTTCGGAAAAGTACATATGGTCCCAAAAACGGTCACTGTCTGCAAAAGTTATACTCAATTCTTCGAATGCCGTCAGTCCGAATATGCAGGTCAACGTTCCTCAAAAAATGGTCAAAATCCCTCATACATCACGTCGAAGTGGTGAGTTCAATCCAAAAGGGTCGCTACATTTCCAAAAATTACCTATGGGCCCAAAACGGACACCGTCTGCAAAAGTTACGCTCATTTCTTCGAAGGTCGACAATCCAAGCGTTCCCAACATGGGAGTGGTCGTTCTTCAAAAAAAGGATGAGAACCCTGATACGTCATTACGAAATCGTGAGCTAAACCCAAAACGGTAGATACATTTCCGAAAAGTACTTATGGTCCCAAAAATGGACACTGTCTGCAAAAGTTATGCTCAATTCTTCGAACGCCGTCAGTCCGAATATGCAGGTACACGATCTTCAAAAAATAGTCAAAATCCCTCATACGTCACGTCGAAGTGGTGTGTTCAATCCAAATGGGTCGCTACATTTCCAAAAATTACCTATGGGCCCAAAACGGACAACGTCTGCAAAAGTTACGCTCATTTCTTCGAAGGTCGACAATCCAAGCGTTCCCAATATGCGAGTGGTCGTTCTTCAAAAAAAGGTTGAGAACCCTATTATGTCATTACGAAATCGTGAGTTAAACCTAAAACGGTCGCTACATTTCGAAAAAGTACTTATGGGCCCAAAACGGACACTGTCTGCAAAAGTTACGCTCATTTCTTCGAAGGTCGACAATCCAAGTTTTCCCAATATGCGAGTGGTCATTCTTCAAAAAAAGGACGAGAACCCTGATACGTCATTACGAAATCGTGAGCTAAACCCAAAACGGTCGTTACATTTCCGAAAAGTACATATGGTCCCAAAAACGGACACTGTCTGCAAAAGTTATACTCAATTCTTCGAATGCCGTCAGTCCAAATATGCAGGTCCACGTTCCTCAAAAAATGGTCAAAATCCCTCAAACATCACGTCGAAGTGGTGAGTTCAATCCAAAAGGGTCGCTACATTTCAAAAAATTACCTATGGGCCCAAAACGGACACCGTCTGCAAAAGTTACGCTCATTTCTTCGAACGTCGACAATCCAAGCGTTCCCAATATGCGAGTGGTCGTTCTTCAAAAAAAGGATGAGTACCCTGATACGTCATTACGAAATCATGAGCTAAACCCAAAATGGTCGCTACATTTTCGAAAAGTACTTATGGTCCCAAAAAGGGACACTGTTTGCAAAAGTTATGTCAATTCTTCGACGCCGTCAGTCCGAATATTTAGGTACACGTTCCTCAAAAAATGGTCAAAATTCCTCATACGTCACGTCGAAGTGGTGAGTTCAATCGAAAAGGGTCGCTACATTTTCGAAAAGTACTTATGGGCCCGAAACGGACACCGTCTGCAAAAGTTACGCTCATTTCTTCGTAGGTCGACAATCCAAGCGTTCCCAATATGCGAGTGGTCGTTCTTCAAAAAAAGGATGAGAACCCTGATACGTCATTACGAAATTGTGAGCTAAACCCAAAACGGTCGCTACATTTCCGAAAAGTACTTATGGGCCCGAAACGGACACCGTCTGCAAAAGTTACGCTCATTTCTTCGTAGGTCGACAATCCAAGCGTTCCCAATATGCGAGTGGTCGTTCTTCAAAAAAAGGATGAGAACCCTGATACGTCATTACGAAATTGTGAGCTAAACCCAAAACGGTCGCTACATTTCCGAAAAGTACTTATGGGCCCGAAACGGACACCGTCTGCAAAAGTTACGCTCATTTCTTCGTAGGTCGACAATCCAAGCGTTCCCAATATGCGAGTGGTCGTTCTTCAAAAAAAGGATGAGAACCCTGATACGTCATTACGAAATTGTGAGCTAAACCCAAAACGGTCGCCACATTTCCGAAAAGTACATATGGTCCCAAAAACGGACACTGTCTGTAAAAGTTATACTCAATTCTTCGAATGTCGTCAGTCCGAATATGCAGGTCCATGTTCCTCAAAAAATGGCAAAAATCCCTCATACATCACGTCGAAGTGGTGAGTTCAATCCAAAAGGGTCGCTACATTTCGAAAAATTACCTATGGGCCCAAAATGGACACCGTCTGTAAAAGTTACGCTCATTTCTTCGAAGGTCGACAATCCAAGCGTTCCCAATATGTGAGTGGTCGTTCTTCAAAAAAAGGATGAGAACCCTGATACGTCATTACGAAATCGTGAGCTAAACCCAAAACGGTAGCTACATTTCTGAAAAGTACTTATGGTCCAAAAAATGGACACTGTCTGCAAAAGTTATGCTCAATTCTTCGAACGTCGTCAGTCCGAATATGCAGGTACACGTTCCTTAAAAAATTGTCAAAATCCCTCATACGTCATGTCGAAGTGGTGAGTTCAATCCAAAAGGGTCGCTACATTTCCAAAAATTACCTATGGGCCCAAAACGGACACCGTCTGCAAAAGTTACACTCGTTTCCTCGAAGGTCGACAATCCAAGCGTTCCCAATATGCGAGTGGTCGTTCTTCAAAAAAAGGATGAGAACCCTAGTACGTCATTACGAAATCGTGAGCTAAACCTAAAACGGTCGCTACATTTCCGAAAAGTACTTATGGGCCTAAAACGGACACCGTCTGCAAAAGTTACGCTCATTTCTTCAAAGGTCGACAATCCAAGCGTTCCCAATATGCGAGTGGTCATTCTTCAAAAAATGGATGAGTACCCTGATACGTCATTACGAAATCGTGAGCTAAACCCAAAACGGCCGCTACATTTTCAAAAAGTACTTATGGTCCCAAAAACGGACACTGTCTGCAAAATTTATGCTCAATTCTTCGAACGCCATCGGTCCGAATATAGAGGTACACGTTCCTCAAAAAATGGTCAAAATCCCTCATACGTCACGTCGAAGTGGTGAGTTCAATCCAAAAGGGTCGCTACATTTTCGAAAAGTACTTATGGGCCCAAAACGGACACCGTCTGCAAAAGTTACGCTCATTTCTTCGAAGGTCGACAATCCAAGCGTTCCCAATATGCGAGTGGTCGTTCTTCAAAAAAAGGATGAGAACCCTGATCCTTCATTACGAAATTGTGAGCTAAACCCAAAACGGTCGCTACATTTCCGAAAAGTACTTATGGTCCCAAAAATGGACACTGTCTGCAAAAGTTATGCTCAATTCTTCGAACGTCGTCAGTCCGAATATGCAGGTACACGTTCCTCAAAAAATGGTCAAAATCCCTCATACGTCATGTCGAAGTGGTGAGTTCAATCCAAAAGGGTCGCTACATTTTCGAAAAGTGCTTATGGGCCCAAAACGGACTCCGTCTGCAAAAATTACGCTCATTTCTTCGAAAGTCGACAATCCAAGCGTTCCCAATATGAGAGTGGTCGTTCTTCAAAAAAAGGATGAGAACCCTGATACGTTATTACGAAATCGTGTGCTAAACCCAAAACGGTCGTTACATTTTCGAAAAGTACATATGGTCCCAAAAAGGGTCACTGTCTGCAAAAGTTATACTCAATTCTTCGAATGCCGTCAGTCCGAATATGTAGGTCAAAGTTCCTCAAAAAATGGTCAAAATCCCTCATACATCACGTCGAAGTGGTGAGTTCAATCCAAAAGGGTCGCTACATTTCCAAAAATTACCTATGGGCCCAAAACGGACACCGTCTGCAAAAGTTACGCTCATTTCTTCGAAGGTCGACAATCCAAGCGTTCCCAATATGGGAGTGGTCGTTCTTCAAAAAAAGGATGAGAACCCTGATACGTCATTACGAAATCGTGAGCTAAACCCAAAACGGTAGATACATTTCCGAAAAGTACTTATGGTCCCAAAAATGGACACTGTCTGCAAAAGTTATGCTCAATTCTTCGAACGCCGTCAGTCCGAATATGCAGGTACACGATCCTCAAAAAATTGTCAAAATCCCTCATACGTCACGTCGAAGTGGTGAGTTCAATCTAAATGGGTCGCTACATTTCCAAAAATTACCTATGGGCCCAAAACGGACAACGTCTGCAAAAGTTACGCTCATTTCTTCGAAGGTCGACAATCCAAGCTTTCCCAATATGCGAGTGGTCGTTCTTCAAAAAAAGGTTGAGAACCCTATTATGTCATTACGAAATCGTGAGTTAAACCCAAAATGGTCGCTACATTTCGGAAAAGGACTTATGGGCCCAAAACGGACACTGTCTGCAAAAGTTACGCTCATTTCTTCGAAGGTCGACAATCCAAGTTTTCCCAATATGCGAGTGGTAATTCTTCAAAAAAAGGATGAGAACCCTTATACGTCATTACGAAATCGTGTGCTAAACCCAAAACGGTCGCCACATTTCCGAAAAGTACATATGGTCCCAAAAACGGACACTGTCTGTAAAAGTTATACTCAATTCTTCGAATGTCGTCAGTCCGAATATGCAGGTCCACGTTCCTCAAAAAATGGTAAAAATCCCTCATACATCACGTCGAAGTGGTGAGTTCAATCCAAAAGGGTCGCTACATTTCGAAAAATTACCTATGGGCCCAAAATGGACACCGTCTGTAAAAGTTACGCTCATTTTCTTCGAAGGTCGACAATCCAAGCGTTCGAAATATGCAAGTGCTCACACTTTTGAAAAATGGCTAAAATCCCTCGTACGTCACGACGAAGTGGTGAGTTCAATCCAAAACGGTCACTACATTTCGGAAAAGTACTTATGGTCCCAAAACGGACACCGGGTGCAAAAGTTACGCTCATTTTCTTCGAAGGTCGACAATCCAAGCGTTCGAAATATGCAAGTGCTCACACTTTTGAAAAATGGCTAAAATCCCTCGTACGTCACGACGAAGTGGTGAGTTCAATCCAAAACGGTCACTACATTTCGGAAAAGTACTTATGGTCCCAAAACGGACACCGGGTGCAAAAGTTACGCTCATTTTCTTCGAAGGTCGACAATCCAAGCGTTCGAAATATGCAAGTGCTCACACTTTTGAAAAATGGCTAAAATCCCTCGTACGTCACGACGAAGTGGTGAGTTCAATCCAAAAGGGTCGCTACATTTCCGAAAAGTACTTATGGGCCCAAAACGGACACCGTCTGCAAAAGTTATGCTCAATTCTTCGAATGCCGTCAGTCCGAATTTGCAGGTACACGTTCCTCAAAAAATGGTCAAAATCCCTCATACATCACGTCGAAGTGGTGAGTTCAATCCAAAAGGGTCGCAACATATCCGAAAAGTACTTATGGGCCCAAAAGGGACACCGTCTGCAAAAGTTACGCTCATTTCTTCGAAGGTCGACAATCCAAGCGTTCCCAATATGCGAGTGGTCGTTCTTCAAAAAAAGGATGAGAACCCTGATACATCGTTACGAAATCGTGAGCTAAACCCAAAACGGTCGCTACATTTCCGAAAAGTACATATGGTCCCAAAAACGGACACTGTCTGCAAAAGTTATACTCAATTCTTCGAATGCCATCGGTCCGAATACGCAGGTCCACGTTCCTCAAAAAATGGTCAAAATCCCTCATACATCACATCAAAGTGGTGAGTTCAATCCAAAAGGGTCGCTACATTTCCAAAAATTACCTATGGGTCCAAAACGGACACCGTCTGCAAAAGTTACGCTCATTTCTTCGAATGTCGACAATCCAAGCGTTCCTAATATGCGAGTGGTCATTCCTCAAAAAAAGGATGAGAACCCTGATACGTCATGACGAAATCGTGAGCTAAACCCAAAACGGTAGATACATTTCCGAAAAGTACTTATGGTCCCAAAAATGGACATTGTCTGCAAAAGTTATGCTCAATTCATCGAACGCCGTCAGTCCGAATATGCAGGTACGCGTTCCTCAAAAAATTGTCAAAATCCCTCATACGTCACGTCGAAGGGGTGAGTTCAATCTAAAAGGGTCGCTACATTTCCAAAAATTACCTATGGGCCCAAAACGGACACCGTCTGCAAAAGTTACGCTCATTTCTTCGAAGGTCGACAATCCTAGCGTTCCCAATATGCGAGTGGTTGTTCTTCAAAAAAAGGATGAGAACATTGCAAGTCATTATGAAATCGTGAGTTAAACCCAAAACGGTAGCTATATTTCCGAAAAGTACTTATGGACCCAAAACGGACACCGTCTGCAAAAGTTACGCTCATTTCTTCGAAGGTCGACAATCCAAGCGTTCCCAATATGCGAGTGGTCATTCTTCAAAAAAAAGATGAGTACCCTGATACGTCATTATGAAATCGTGAGCTAAACCCAAAACGGTAGATACATTTCCGAAAAGTACTTATGGTCCCAAAAATGGACACTGTCTGCAAAAGTTATGATCAATTCTTCGAACGCCGTCAGTCCGAATATGCAGGTACGCGTTCCTCAAAAAATTGTCAAAATCCCTCATACGTCCCGTCGAAGTGGTGAGTTCAATCTAAAAGGGTCGCTACATTTCCAAAAATTACCTATGGGCCCAAAACGGACACCGTCTGCAAAAGTTACGCTCATTTCTTCGAAGGTCGACAATCCAAGCGTTCCCAATATGCGAATGGTCGTTCTTCAAAAAATGGATGAGAACATTGTACGTCATTACGAAATCGTGAGTTAAACCCAAAACGGTCGCTACATTTCGGAAAAGTACTTATGGACCCAAAACGGACACCGTCTGCAAAAGTTACGCTCATTTCTTCGAAGGTCAACAATCCAAGCGTTCCCAATATGCGAGTGGTCATTCTTCAAAAAAAAGATGAGTACCCTGATACGTCATTATGAAATCGTGAGCTAAACCCAAAACGGTCCCTACATTTCCGAAAAGTACTTATGGTCCCAAAAGCGGACACTGTCTGCAAAAGTTATGCTCAATTCTTCGAACGCCGTCAGTCCAAATATGCAGGTACACGTTCCTCAAAAAATGGTCAAAATCCCTCATACGTCACGTCGAAGTGGTGAGTTCAATCCAAAAGGGTCGCTATATTTTCGAAAAGTACTTATGGGCCCAAAACGGACACCGTCTGCAAAAGTTCCGCTCATTTCTTCGAAGGTCGACAATCCAAGCGTTCCCAATATGCGAGTGGTCGTTCTTCAAAAAAAGGATGAGAACCCTGATACATCATTATGAAATCGTGAGCTAAACCCAAAATGGTCGCTACATTTCCGAAAATTACATATGGTCCCAAAAACGGACACTTTCTGCAAAAGTTATACTCAATTCTTCGAATGTCGTCAGTCCGAATATGCAGGTCCACGTTCGTCAAAAAATGGTCAAAATCCCTCATACATCACATCGAAGTGGTGAGTTCAATCCAAAAGGGTCGCTGCATTTCCAAAAATTACCTATGGGCCCAAAACGGACACCGTCTGGAAAAGTTACGCTCATTTCTTCGAAGGTCGGCAATCCAAGCGTTCCCAATATGCGAGTAGTCATTCTTCAAAAAAAGGATGAGAACCCTGATATGTCATTACGAAATCGTGAGTTAAGCCCAAAACGGTAGCTACATTTTCAAAAAGTACTTATGGTCCCAAAAATAAACACTGTCTGCAAAAGTTATGCTCAATTCTTCGAACGCCGTCAGTCCGAATATGTGGGTACAAGTTCCTAAAAAAATTGTCAAAATCCCTCATATGTCATGTCGAAGTGGTGAGTTCAATCCTAAAGTGTCGCTACGTTTCCAAAAATTACCTATGGGCCCAAAACGGATACCGTCTGCAAAAGTTACGCTCATTTCTTCGAAGGTCGACAATCCTGGCGTTCCCAATATGTGAGTGGTCGTTCTTCAAAAAAAGGATGAGAACCCTGATACGTCATTACGAAATCGTGAGCTAAACCTAAAACGGTCGCTACATTTCCGAAAAGTACTTATGGTCCCAAAAATGGACACTGTCTTTAAAAGTTACATTAATTCTTCGAACGCCGTCAGTCCGAAATCGCAGGTGTACGTTCGTCAAAAAATGGTCAAAATTCGTCATAAGTCACGGCGAAGTTGTGAGTTCAATCCAAAAGGGTCGCTACATTTCCGAAAAGTACTTATGGGCCCAAAACGTACACCGTCTGCAAAAGTTACGCTCATTTCTTCGAAGGTCGACAATCCAAGCATTCCCAATATGCGAGTGGTCATTCTTCAAAAAAAAGGATGAGATCCCTGATACGTCATTACAAAATCGTGAGCTAAACCCGAAACGGTCGCTACATTTCCGAAAAGTACTTATGGGCCCAAAACGGACACCGTCTGCAAAAGTTACGCCCATTTCTTCGAAGGTCGACAATCCAAGCGTTCACATTATGCGAGTGGTCATTCTTCAAAAAAAGGATGAGTACCCTGATACGTCATTACGAAATCGTGAGCTAAACCCAAAACGGTCGCTACATTTTCGAAAAGTACTTATGGTCCCAAAAACGGACACTGTCTGCAAAAGTTATGCTCAATTCTTCGAACGCCGTCAGCCTGAATATGCAGGTACACGTTCCTCAAAAAATAGTCAAAATCCCTCATACGTCACGTCGAAGTGGTGAGTTCAATCCAAAAGGGTCGCTACATTTTCGAAAAGTACTTATGGGACCAAAACGGACACCGTCTGCAAAAGTTACGCTCATTTCTTCGAAGGTCGATAATCCAAGCGTTCCCAATATGCGAGTGGTCGTTCTTCAAAAAAAGGATGAGAACCCTGATACGTCATTACGAAATCATGAGCTAAACCCAAAACGGTCGCTACATTTTCGAAAAGTACTTATGGTCCCAAAAATGGACACTGTCTTTAAAAGTTACGCTCAATTCTTCGAACGCCGTCAGTCCGAATACACAGGTGTACGTTCGTCAAAAAATGGTCAAAATCCGTCATACGTCACGACGAAGTTGTGAGTTCAATCCATAGGGGTCGCTACATTTTCGAAAAGTACTTATGCGCCCAAAACGGCCACCGTCTGCAAAAGTTATGCTCATTTCTTCGAAGGTCGACAATCCAAGCATTCCCAATATGCGAGTGGTAATTCTTCAAAAAAAGGATGAGATCCCTGATACGTCATTACAAAATCGTGAGCTAAACCCAAAACGGTCGCTACATTTCCGAAAAGTACTTATGGTCCCAAAAACGTATACTGTCTGCAAAAGTTATGCTCAATTCTTTGAACGTCGTCAGTCCGAATATGTAGGTGCATGTTCCTCAAAAAATGGTCAAAATCCCTCATACGTCATGACGAAGTGGTGAGTTCAATCTAAAAGGGTGCTACATTTCCGAAAAGTACTTGTGGGCCCAAAACGGACACCGTTTGCAAAAGTTACGCTCATTTCTTCGAAGGTCGACAATCCAAGCGTTCCCAATATGCGAGTGGTCGTTCTTCAAAAAAAGGATGAGAACCCTAGTACTTCATTACGAAATCGTGAGCTAAACCCAAAATGGTTGCTACATTTTCGAAAAGTACTTATGGGCCCAAAACGGACACCGTCTGCAAAAGTTACGCTCATTTCTTCGAAGGTCGACAATCCAAGCGTTCCCAATATGCGAGTGGTCATTGTTCAAAAAAAGGATGAGAACACTAGTACGTCATCACGAAATCATGAGCTAAACCCAAAAGGGCCGCTACGTTTCCGAAAAGTACTTATGGGCCCAAAACGGACACCGTCTGCAAAAGTTACGCTCATTTCTTCGAAGGTCGACAATCCAAGCGTTCCCAATATACGAGTGGTCGTTCCTCAGAAAAAGGATGAGAACCCTGATAGGTCATTACGAAATCGTGAGCTAAACCCAAAACGGTCGTTATATTTTCGAAAAGTACTTATGGTCCCAAAAACCTACACTGTCTGCAAAAGTTATGCTCAATTCTTCGAACATCGTCAGTCCGAATATGCAGGTGTACATTCCTCAAAAAATGGTCAAAATCCCTCATACGTCACGACGAAGTGGCGAGTTCAATATAAAAGGGTAGCTACATTTTTGAAAAGTACTTATGGGCCCAAAACGGACACCGTCTGCAAAAGTTACGCTAATTTCTTCGAAGGTCGACACTCCAAGCATTCAAAATATGCGAGTGGTCGTTCTTAAAAAAAAGGACGAAAACCCTAATACGTCATTACGAATCTACTCCTACTGATATTCGGACCTCGGCTGTTGCTTTCTACCAGGATCTCTTATCTGCTCCTCCACAACCCTTGGACCACATCCGTTCTGATTTCATTCCGAGGCTATTGACGGTGGGCGATAACCTAGCACTAAATCGCCCCCCTTTGATTCATGAGGTACGGGAGGCAGTTTTCAATATTGATGCTGAAAGTGTCGCTGGTCCGGATGGCTTCTCATCCCTATTCTTCCAGCATTGCTGGGATCTCATTCAGGAGGATGTTTACAGTGCGGTATTGGATTTCTTTGATGGTGGTCATCTTCCACGGGGTTTTGCTGCTACTTCTATTGTCTTGCTACCTAAGAAGGATGGTGCTTGCAGATGGACTGAATTCAGACCAATCAGTTTATGCACAGTATTCAATAAGATTATTACTAAGCTTTTGAACACTCGATTGAGTACACTGCTACCGTGCATTATTTCCTCTCCACAGAGTGGTTTCATCCCAGGCCATCTGATTGGAGATAATGTTTTATTGGCTCAGGAGCTTCTCTACACTTTGGATGATAGAGTGCGAGGGGAAAACTCTATGCTGAAGTTAGACATGGCTAAAGCATATGATCTTATGGACTGGGGCTTCATTTATTCTGTATTGGAGGCATTTGGATTTGATCAGATCTGGATTGACAGAATCAGGCGGTGCGTTTCGGAGTGTCGTTTCTTCGTACTCCTAAATGGCTGCCCATGTGGTTTCTTTCCCTCCTCACGAGGACTCAGACAGGGTGATCCTATCTCCCCATCCTTGTTCATCATTACAGCAGACTATTTCTCACGCTTGCTCACTCAAAGGTTTCAGCAGTATCCCAGTATGTGTTATCGACATGGAGGTAGTGCTCTTGTCTCACATCTCTTATTTGCTGATGATATGATCATCTTTGCCAACGGTCAGAAATAGTCTATCAGGAGGGTCTTAGACTGCTTGGAGCACTATGAAGGAGTTTCTGGCCAATTGGTGAATAGAGACAAGAGCGGTATTATACTATCCAGACGGGCATCCACTAGTCAGATCAGACGACTAGAGATTTTGACTGGCTTCAGACATCAGCAGCAGCCTTTCACTTACTTGGGTGTCCCCTTATTCAAGGGGACTAGGAGGAGCTTCCTTTATGATGACCTTATCCAGAAGATAAGGAATAGGATATTAGGTTGGGCCTCACGATTACTATCGCCTGGGGGTCGTATTACATTACTGAGGTCAGTACTTTCTTCCATACCTTTACATCTTCTTTAGATTATGCAGCGAAGAAACTTGAGAGCATCTTCGCCCGATTCCTATGGGATTCTAAGGATCAAGCACGACGTCTACATTGGAGGAGTTGGAAGGCAATTTGCCTTCCTACTGATGAGGGAGGCCTCGGCTTTAGGAGATTGCAGGATGTGGTGGACACCTTCTCCATGAAGCTCTGGTGGCTGTTCCGATCTCAGAGGTCACTTTGGGCTCAGTTTTTACTGGGCAAGTATTGTAAGGGGACGCATCCTTTACTTGCACCAGTTCCCAATTCAGCTTTCCCTACCTGGAAGAGGCTGAAATCAGTTGGGCCACGGACGGATCCACACATTGCTTGGCACCTTGGAACCAGTCAGATTTTCTTCTTGCATGATTGTTGGATGGGCGAGTCCACGTTGGCATCCCTATTCCCCCACAGACAGCACACATCTGCGAGGGTACAGGATTTTTTTGACGACACTGGGTGGGATTTTGGACGATTATTACGAGCCCTTCCTTCTCACATGGTAGAACAGGTAGGGGCGATACCTTTATGTGCAGATGCTACAGACTGAATTGTTTGGAAAATTACTTCGAATGGTGACTTTACCACCAAATCAGCATGACAACTAGTCCGTTCGGTTCGCCAGCCTCAGGACTCCTATCGACTGCTGTGGAGCTCTATCTTGCCTACCACTATTTCATTCTTCTGCTGGAGACTGTGGCAGGATCTCATTCCAGTAGATGTTGTTATTCAGAGGAGAATTGGATGTCAGTTGGCCTCTCGTTGTCAGTGTTGTTCCGAAATTGAGACCATCAATCATATTTTCACAAGCAGCAGCACCTCCGACCAGGTATGGCAGCACTTTGGAGACATCTTTCGAAAACCTATGACTTCAGGGGAGGGGGTCAGATAGAAGTTCCAGAGATGGTGGTATTCTGGACAGCACGTTTACCGTGGACACATTCGTATTATCATTCCTCTACTGATATTTTTGTTTCTATGGACTGAAAGGAATGATGCGAAGCATAGAGGTATTCGTATGGTGGCCAGGCTATTCTTTATTGTATAGGGAAGTAGTACTTCCTCATTTATTGCTTTCATTTATTACATTCATTTGTTGCATCACTGCTTTTTGGAGGTCAGGTTCATGCCCTCCTCCTTCCGTGTATTCTTGATTTTTATGAAATAAATATGGTTGGGGAACCCTTAACCCCCATCGACCCTCCTTGGTGGACCCTAAAATTCACTAAGGATGTGTGGATGTCTTTACCAAAAAAAAAAAAAAAAAAAAGGCAAAACCAAAAA